>NC_143013.1:101781651-102054151 GCF_055824585.1 Amblyomma mixtum
GTTGTAAAATAAAATAGACTGAGTGATTGACTGCGGCTGTTGCTGCCATCACGATACAGGGGAGGAAGCCTTGCATCTTAATTTGTGCAGGTCGAAGCAATATGAAAGGAAACACGCCGTGATCCGACGAGAATCGGCTGCAAAGGCGCATGCGCAGTAAGCACGGCCCGCTGCTCCTCCCGCGCATGCGCTTGCTGTCGGCGGTAGCCATGGCGGCAGCCCTTCGCGCTCCAGTGTTCACTGTCATCTTGTTTATACCTGTACATCAGACGCCAGACGTTATGAGCGCCTAATTTATTTAGAGAGGGGCGCGCACGCGGGATACTGAAAAAAAAAAACGGAACTAAATATTCACGATATTGTTCACATTTTCCTTACTCCGCCGAATAAGTACAGGTCTTTCATCTGCTAGCATGCGTTTTGATGCTTTGTTCCTGCCAAAGTCACGCAGTTGCCGCGCTCATCAGCACTCTTATCCCATTAAAAAAAGGATAAATGCCATTCGTGGGTGATGACATGCACCAGTCTCGAAATCCTCCTCCGACACTCTGCTGCTTGTTTGCTGATGCTGCTTGGTTCTTTTCATACCTTCTGATGAATTTTACCGAGTTGTCGTCCCGAGCCCGTTCTTTTACCGTTGAAAACGGCGAAGCTGGTGTCACGGTAGAAATGGCAGCATATATCACATGGCCTGCTTTGGCTCCATTTGAAAATAGTGCCAGCTATCTGCTGTACACAGTGGTGTAGCTTCGATCAGCAAGCTGCTACTACTAGGCGGGCGGCTTTGATGGTGCGACCACTGCCGATTTCGAAAACATGGTAACTGTACACAAACCGTTGTGGGTTCGTCAAACGTTTCCGAGCCACAGTGCCCCTTTCATGCAGTGCAGCGGGGCACTTGCCACACCGTAAACCTCAAAATCTCTGTAGGAGATTGAAGCTGTATGATTTCTCCACGAGAACTTCGGTAGATTCGTCCGCATCGTAACTGCCTGAATGGACTTTACCGACCCGGGACTCAATCATGATGTCGTGGCCGAGCTGTGGCCTTAATAAATGCTTTTAATGTTGGACAGGAAGGTGGGAACATTGCTGTGTTTAACGGAAAACACGATTACAGACGAAGAGCTCTTTGCGGTCGTCAAGATTAGAACGTCCAACGTTCATCACTGATGTATCATGGCTCACTATATTCTAAATAAAAGTCGTAAATCGTGGCGGACAGTCCCGAATCACGAAGAATCACGATTCATCGTGAACCATCTCGACAAGCGGAAAATGGCAAAAGGACATACCGGCGCCGATAAAGCAAGCGCTTCTTGAAACGTCAGCTAAGTACAGCGAGCATGTCCTGTACAGTATTAAGTTTAGTCATTCAGACCCTGCTGGGTATCTTTGTTTAAGATCAAGCGATTACATTCGCCGTTTTTTTTTGTACTCCCACCATCCCCCTTCACATGCGCACGCCCACACAAGACTGTTATAAAGCTGGCTGCCGAATGCGTGCGTCTTTCAGTTCGCTTTCTGCTAAGGAAAGATGCGGGCGGTAAGGCCTTCGGGCTTTTAAGCGTCTCCTGTTTTCCATCTTGTCTTAACGGGCGTTTCGTGACCCGCTCGTCGAGAATATCGCAAGCCTTATGTCTAGGAGCTCGAATACGACGTAACACCAGCAATGCCCTCCTCAGGAATGGGTCATTAGGAACGTCTGTAGTGCCACCTCGGCTCCTTTTTCCGCACATTGCGTCACCGAGCATCGGACACCTTCAACGACTGCCGCAACGGATGCGTGGCAAACCTATGCGAGCCACCTACGTTCAGAGAGGTACTGTTAAAAATCTATCCTGAATGCGTATAGCGCTGCTTTTCAATTTACTGCGACAGTTTGATGGGCATCCAGTTAACTAGAATGCATAGGAAAGGTTCATACGTGCTTGTGATATTCCACCGTACGTTTGTGTGGCACGAGTCTAGAAGGGGTGCTTACATGGTCTCGGTTTGTTCGTGATGACGGCAGGAATGTCCAGCAGTAAAGTATCTATAATGTGTGTTTGCATGGAGACCGCTGCTGAATTGCAGAGCGCTAGAAGCCCGTGCTAGCTCGCTGCTCATGGGCTGCGCGTTTCGATATTCATATTTTGATTGCCGCCGTGTTGAGGCCTTGTCTCATCTTTCTGTATCTTGGTGTTTCTGGCTACGTTCACCGCAGAACGTCTCGAGCATTCGTAGACACTTGTTTGCGGCAGTGGTTTTTAGCCGTTCTTTATTGTGCCATCTCTGTGCAGGGTGTCATGCAGATGCTCCTGTCCGGTGACGTACCGCGAGCTTTCGCCTGCCACGCGCACATGCCTTATCAAGGCACAGCGCGTGTGGAACAGTAGCTGATAGACGCTTCACATTAATGCCCAAAGTTATCGCCCTTGGAAAGATGGTGCACAAAAATCCTGATATAAGTGAGTGCGCCTGCGTATCAATGTTCTTCTAAGCGGAATTAGAAGGTGATGGGGAAGGAGAGTGGTTTGGCTTACGGGGTTTCTTTGACTCTTCGTTTACTCTGTTATGCCACGCTCTTGCCAGCACTGTATCACATTGTCTCAGTCGCCTCCTGACATATCCCTTTTTTTTCTTCTCTGTTTGCGCCCCTGGCTAGGTTAAAACGATGTTTTACGTCAGTGACTGCCGCTACATACGCGGTAAATAATAATCGTGTCTTCGATACTATTTCTCACCATCACAATCCCCTTGGCACTGCAGTTGTCAGAGCCCCGCCAGTGTTTTTCCCTGCTATCAAGGTGCAGATGTGTGCAGCTGTTTGTGTCTTCAAATTTCACCTTTGGTTTTGCAGGTATACGTCGCAGCACCGTGCAGCCAATGGAGAGCTGCGCCACGTCTCGCACTGCCCGGCTTTCCCTGCTTCCACCACACTGCCGCAGCTCTGCGCTCGCTGTCGCCCATATCCTCTAAGATGTGCACAGTCTTCATTGTTGCATGACTGCTCGGCCATTCGGTATACATGTGCACAAAGCATCGCAACTTCCGAGGGCAAAATCAGCCAATGGTCTTATGTTTTTCTGCATGCCGGCGACATTTTCCTTGCTGAATTCCATATTTTCTAGAATGCTACAAAGGCGCGGTCCACGTATTTTATCCGTGCTGGTTCACGCTCGTGTCCGTATGATTGCCTCATGTGCGACGTCCCCTGATTGATCCGCATACCCATGACCTCGCTTGAGCTGGAACAAGTTCCGGCAACAGCGCGTGTTCCGGCAACAGAGCCGCCTTGCCTGTTATCCACTCGACGGTTCATATTGTCCATTATTTCTGCGTTTTTTATGCCATTATTAAAATAAGGTCTAATGCATCCATGGCATGAAAGCCACGGATCAGTCCATGACATCTTCCCGGCTCTGAAATATTAACAGGCACTTCGTTGTATGCTGCCCTGAAGGTTGGTTCGTTTCAAACAAAAACTTTGGTTTTTCAGTTTTGTCGCACTGTACGAATGCTTCTTCACTGGCAGGTTAGCGAACAATAACCATCTGCTCAGCTTATCTTACTCGCAATAGTGTGGATCGCATTGCACCAGGAGCGTGCTATCATCCTTATTTGACAGGCTCGAAGTGGCCCTTGCGCTGCGCGTTTGCTTGATGTGATTATTTAAGTTAAGCCTTTGTGATCATTCGGCATGAAAGACGTGGTGTATAGTCCTTGGTTCCTTCCTGACTCCATGAAAGCTCGGAAGGCACTCAGTGGCATGCTGTCTTGTAGGCGCGTTCGTTTAATCCAAACGCTGCTGTTCTGAAGTGTGATGTTAGAAGAAAAACTGGTAATGGCGCGAGAAACGGGGATGCAGAAGGCACACAAAAGACAGGACTGACTCCATGGCATGTTATGTTGCGAAGTACTAATACTTTCCCGACAGCTTTCGCTAAGTGTATGGTCAATGTTTGATGCGTTACTCGCACTCGCGGGGACTGGTATGACCCAGCTAACACCCGGTTTCTCTTTGCTCTGTGCTCACTCTGAAGTATCCCTGCAGCGCCACGTGTGGCAGAAGATCCTAAAGGAGGAAGGCGTCTGGGGCGCGTTCGTATGCCACCCTCACATGGCACGCCAATACACGGAGGACGTCGAAGAAGATCTCATCGTGCCATTGGGACATCCAAAAGTGGTCGCCCTGGGCGAAATAGGACTCTACTACTATCACAAGTGAGTGCGCGCGCTTTCGAATTTCTTCATACCATCACACTAACAACGACATCGCACTACCATTCACGTTGTTCACTAGTTCACGTTGCTCTTGTTCACTTTGGGAGTGGCCAGAATCCATCTGCCTACCCTCTCTCTACTATGAAAAGGCTGAGTCTGACTCATTCTCCACCGACAGGCAACGGCAGCGAAAAAGGGGAAAGGGTCCACTTCCTGGCCAAACTTGTTTTTTCTCTCCACGTGCTGATAATTCGCTCTCACCCTCCCTCATATGGGCTCCTTGGAACTTCCCTTCCATGCACAGAGCCAGTTAAGACTTTCTTCGAGAAGAAGAACAGTTCGTGCTGTGCCGTGCTGCTATCGAGCAGACCAGGGTAAAAGTGAAGACACTCGCACTGGTCGTCACCGATACATTTCGTCCGACTACTGGGTTCATTCCACGGGTGAGTAGAAAACAGCAAAGTGCTGTGGTTCTTTCCTTGAGTTTTTGAAATCTTGTTATGCGGCAGCCTTTGTGAATATGTACCGAGCGAAGGCCTTGATTTCAGCGGAGCCGTCATGCGCTAAGGTACACTGCATTTTTGCGCCGTTGTCTACGATGTTTCTATCACGACTTCCTATGTTCACTTCGGCATGAAAGACGTTATCAAGCTAGTCTTGCCGTACCGTCGGCTGCCTGTCAGCATTAAGTTATTACTCTATCTGTGTTTACATAAAGAACCACTTGAAGCATGTCTTCTCCTGTAAAAACTGCGCAGGTTCACGATCATGGCCGCACGACAGCCATTCGCTAAACCCTGCAGCGACGACCACTTTTCCGACAGCGACAATGATTCGCAGTCGTCAGACGACTGCACGGACTTGCTTAGACGTTGCACCTCTCAAGAGGATCTTCCACTTCCTGACCTCCGTGTCTCGTCTGATGGTCAACCATGGTCATGGCATGAGTGCGGAAGCCCTTTCGCCCGACAACTTGGAGCTTCCACACCACATTCGACAGACGACGAGTCCCCCCGAGCGCTGGAAGCCTTCCCCTTCTTCCGGGGAACACCCATGCGAGACACTACCCGGTTACCAGATTCACATGCTCAGAAGCGCACGCGTGTGGCACGGTCCAAGCATGTACAGGGCGCACTGTTTGCAGGAAGACAAGGTATTTAGCGTTCTGTTGAAAACTATTAAGCCTACCTTACCGTGAACGTCTGGAGAACTTTATGTAGGGGCCCTTTAACGTCGCAATTCTAATTTCCTACTGCCTCCCTCAAATGTAATACCAGCTCTCTGGCCCATTTGTTTCAATTTCTGCGTATTCTTTCAACGGTTGATATAAGCATGCTACAGGACATCTTTTTCTTTTGCTGAGGCTACTGTCTTGAGGACAAATAATAGTTAATTTCTCAATCTCACAATGGTAATCATCACGAAAGCCTTGAATTTGTTTTGATCACTGTGCCTCCACTCAGCAGAATGGTTAACAGCTACAGTCGCGAGTAAAAAAAGGTTAGCTACAATTACGTGCCACATGAGCGGCAGATAGCAATGCTCGGTGCTGCGGTTACGAACTCGCCGATAACGAAAATAGTCAGGTGTGTTCGCAAAGCACGGCTCCGCGCCATGCGCACAGTGCGATTTTCACCTCTCCGGCGACGTCATTCAGCTAATCTTTTCTACTCGCGACTGCACTGCGTATATTATGGCGGACGTCTCTCTACATGCGTAATTTGTTGAGTCATTTTACTGACAGCAGTTGCTTCATGTTCATTTCTCAGTGTCTGCATTAGCCATTTCTCCCTTCACAGGACGATGAAGCAGACGCCCGTGCCCTGCTGCTAGCCTATTGTCAGCACGAGGAGCCGGCAGAAGTCGCATTCCGGCGCAGACTAGTCACGCGATCATCCAGCTCTTCTCCAGAGGCTCCTTGCGCCCTCCTCAGCAAGGAGGCAGCAGCCGTATCCACAGAGGCTGCCCGCACAACAACCCCAAAAGTCCAACAAGCGCCACTCAAACAGTGGCCATACAAGTTGTCGTCACAAGTGGGCCTCGTGGATACCCACTGCCACCTAGACTTCCTTTTCCCCAAAATGGGTCACCGCGGCTCCTACGCCCGATTCCGCAACAAGCACGCAGACACCTTCCCGGACTGCTACGATGGCTGCGTGGCAAACTTTTGCGACCCGTCGACTTTTAAGCAAGTACCACTTCAAAAGAAATCTCGATGCGAATCCTGGCTTTTCCCCAGGACCATGCTATCTTGATCGGTCCTCAGAGGCTTACTGCCAACTGTCTTTATTCATCACGATCAATCTTCTCCATGGGCTACGCGTTCATTTGAAAGGATAAGTTAAGCTCGGATGTCTCCACGGCATGAAAGCCGAGGCGTACTAATTGACTTCTGGGCACCGTGAAAGCTGAGACGGCCCTCAGTGCTATGCTGCCCTATAGGTGCTTTCGTTTCATACAAACGCTATGGTGCTGATGTGTTTATTTTTTTTTTTTGACGCCCAGTTCGAATGCTTCTTGGCTGGCAGATTTCGCTGAGCATATGGTCACATCTTTACACGTTGCTCGAATTCGCGGGCACTGCTCAGCACCAGCATGCACTTAGTTCCTCTTTGCCGTACGTGTGCTCATTTTTAAGAGCCTCTGCAGCGCCACATATGGGAGAAGATCCTGGCTGAAGGTGTCTGGGGTGCATTCGGGTGCCACCCTCACATGGCCCACCAATACACAGAGGATGTCGAAGACCACCTCATACGGGCTTTGGAACATCCCAAGGTGGTCGCCTTGGGCGAAATAGGACTCGATTACTCGCACAGGTGAGTGCGCGCGCTAGCGAATTGATTCATTCCATCACACTAACAGCGCGTCAGTGAACGGTTAGAATAACACCTCAGATTGATCACGTCGCACCAGATTTCCACGTTGCCCGACTAACTGCTAGTACAGCCGGGGCTCTCCCCTACGACCAAACTTTCGAACCACTAGATGGGTCCCTCAGAATATAAGAGGACGTGTAGCAGATTCATTGGTACGAAATGCCTGCAACGCATAGTAATACATGTATGGGCTTGTTTGCTCGCCAGGTGCACCCTCTTTCCATGTAGTGACCTCTTCCCTTTCAATGTGTTCTTTCAGGAGTCGGAACACCTGAAAGCCTCCCACCTGTGAGGATCTGAGAGATTGCAGGTCTTATTTTAAACAAACACAAAAGTACAAACAATAAACGAGGCGGATTTTATCAAAAAGGAAACCAATTTCAATATGAGCGAGAAAAAAGGAAAGGAACAAGAGAACGCAACAACACACGGGAAAAACACACGGGGAAACAGAACAAGGTGCTTACGAAAAATGCAGAAAAAAGAGTCAAAGAGGAAAGTCACACTACTTGTCTTATTCGAGCAACGAGCGGAGAGGACTGGCTGGGTGTCGGGTAGTCAAGGAGTCTCTTGGCGTTCCAACGTCGATGCCAGGCTACCGCAGCGTCAGCGTTCGTGGGCTCCCGGCACGGTTTCCAGGTCTGGTATCCCGGAAAAGTCACGTAGGCGCCAGAAGCGGCCTATGTAGAGCAGCTGACGGATGGACGGAGAAGAGTAGCGCCTGGGCCTGGTGGTTGAGGCTCTCGACGATGGATGTCCAGGTCTGGTGGCCCGGACGTCTGCGGCTAAGGCCCAAGCCCGGAACTCGGGGAGCCAGCAGAACTCGTCCACGTCCGTCGCCCTCCGCGCTCTTCTCTTCTCTGCCACGTAATCCTGTTCGACCTGTCCCGGCGTACCCCTCAGCACGCGCTCCTCGTGCTTTTTCTTCTTCTCCTCACGAACGCCGCTGGGTGGCGCTATCTCCTTACACCACCCCAGGATGGCAATACACGTAGCCACCCGGCTTGCTTCACTGCGAGGTATCGAAGTGGAGGACGTACTTTGTGCAGTCTGCAAGAACACGCACCGCTTGTGTGACGCATTGCAGTGCAAATACAGACTACAACGCGGTGCTGAGTGACGCATTGCAGTGCAAATAGGGACTACCACGCGGTGCTGAGTGACTCATTTCAGCGCAAATAGAGACTACAACGCGGTGCTGAGTGACGCATTGCAGTGCAAATACAGACTACAACGCGGTGCTGTGTGACAGATTGCAGTGCAAATATAACCTCCATGCGAGAACGGGTACTCTGCAGAACTTACGGTGCTGGGAATTTTTCTACCGTATCATGTCATTATTTTGTGTGCGCGCGAAACGGCATCTTTTGCTGGTGAAGCTTTTTATAACAGTTTCAATAAAAGTCTTCCTAATGATTTCTGAGGATTGTCTTCTGGCCTTGTATTGTGGTTGCCTTTCATTTGCCTTTAGCTCATCTCACTCAGTAGACCGACCACTGGCGTGAAAGCTCTGAGTGGGCGCCACGGTATTGCTTGTACATCTGGACGTGGAGCCGTCGCACGATATGAGAGGGTTTTTAAGCATCAAATGCTTTTAGCCTGGGCGCCACGGTATTGCTTGTACATCTGGACGTGGAGCCGTCGCACGATATGAGAGGGTTTTTAAGCATCAAATGCTTTTAGCCTCATTTTTGGCAGAGCTGAGGTGAATTTCGTCCGGAAAACGCGCTAATCCTGAAACCGATCCTAAGATAGAACCTGAAGTGTCTGATCATGCAGATGAGCTTATCCGCAGTAGGGGGTAACTTTCCGTACGCAGACTGCAGCCTTGAGTGCGATTTGAACCAGCGCTATTTAGAACAGATCCGCCCGGCTGCCCCGTTTCTTACGCCTCACGGCCATCATCGCAGCATGTTGCGCCGCGTCTCTACCTGGTTGTTGTTGACCTCAATAGACAGGGCACATATCCACGTCCGGCGATATGCCGGGGTTTGGTGGTGATAGGCGATTCAAAGGAGAATACTGGCAGGAGGCGGGAACATAAAACAGTTCAATGATTGAAAGCTGCAAAAGTTAGTAGAGAAAAAAATTCAGATCACTGCGGCGACCTGCATTGGGCGAAAGCATAGATGCCTATACTCTGCACTTGTCGCCTCTCTTTATCATTTTCTTTTTGTTTGTTAATTTATCTACTTAATAAGCGTCATTATCTCATGCTTCAATTAAACGTCGATTTATTTGCTCTGATTATACGTTCTTTTATCTAAGTCACCTATTTTGGTTTTTCAAATTTGGCACCGTGGTAGCTTTCCCATCCGCTTACTATATCTCCGCCCGGCCTGTACTACCGTCCAATGGTTTTTGCTGATAATTACACAATTCATATCAGTGAAACTTTTTGTTCGATTGTCACTCATTAAGCACATTTCAAATCAATTCAAACTGTTTCATTTTTTTGACTGTTTCCACTATTTTCCGTCCATTGCTGATTTCTCGTCCACTCACTTTATCCACGCCAGCGCTATTTTGACCTTTTTTGACATTTTTGGCTCTAATTAGTGAATAATACAGACATAATTTTTTGCGCCGTATCCTCCCATGATCTTCTTTCGATTATAACCACTCGGTATATGTTACCTCTGCTGACAACGTCACAACTGCTGCGGACAGGTTTTGGTGACACAACCTCGCCGACGTAGCCTAGAAATGCTTTCGCATTAGTAAAACAATAGACTATAGAAAAAAAAATTTCCCAGTACTTAAACATGCGGAAGAATTTTTTATGGAGCCAACGAACGAACCTTCAATCTGCATCAATGTAGTCGTGAATGTATCCGCATATCCTAGTTCACGCGAATGCCTTGGCGCTTGCTCTGAACGAAAGAAGAGCTAAAAGTGACGGAGGGAGTACTAAGCGCGAGAGTGGGACCTCCAGATGTGTCCTTCCCAAAAGTGCGAACCGCTGCCATGAGAGGAGAAAATGTTCGATTGATTCAGCACCCAGCAGATATCCCAGAATGTGGTCGTTCGGAACCCGCATCTGGATAACTACTAAATTATGCAGCGGAATCTGCAGCGCGAAAGCTTCACTGACCCGTCACCTCCCTTGATTTTCATGGCCTGACATTTCAGGTTCATGTTAGGTGCTTGAAATCCGAGGCGTTTGCTAACGGATCACGGGGACTGGCTTAGATATTTTGGAACCGCTGAAAACGGGCAATCTCCAACAAAATAAAATAAGTGCAAGCATATATTGTTACAATGTTACGTGGCGGCTACAAACAGCAGAGGTAATCTGCTAGGCAAAGGATCAACGGCTTGGGCTAGTCGCACAGCACACAAGCGCGTACCTCAGCGTCATCTTCGTTTCAAAAACACTTCGTCGTCCTTCCAGCGTCCGTAGCAAGACCCCCTCGAGGCAAAAGCACCGTCCCTGTGTGCACTACACAGGCCAGGGAGACGAGGAGTTGTAAGATTTGAGGCGGGACACATGCACGATGCCGGTGCGGGCTGTAGCGGCCGAGGGCGGTGGATGTAGCGGGGTGATCTCGTACGTCACCGCGGTCACGGGACGTACGACCTGATAAGGGCCTGTATATCGAGGGAGCAGTTTTTAACACAGGCCCACACAGCGAGACGGGACCCAGAGCAACACAAGGGGGTCAGGAGAGTAGGTTACTTCACGACGGTGACAGTTATGACAGCGTTTCTGAGTTAATTGGGAGGCCGACAGCCGCTGGCGGGCGACAAGACGGGTAGCGTCGGCACGAGCGATGGCGTCCCGAGCGTAAGGACTCGTGGAGGCGGTGGCGGGCAGTACACTGTCGAAGGGCCGCTAAGGATCGCGGCCAAATAGAAGATAAAAAGGAGAGAAACCGGCTGTATCATGACGCGTGGAATTTCATGCAAATGACACAAACGGGAGGCTAATATCCCAGTCGCGGTGATGGTCTAAGATGTACTACATTGAAATCATGTTGGTGAGGGTATACAGTTCAGACGTTCGGTGAGGCCGTTCGTCTGCGGATGGTAAGCCGTGGCCAATTGATGACGGCCGAAGCAGGAGCGGAGCAGTTTGGCGACCACTTGAGAAAGAAAGCAGCGGCCGCGATCGGTGAGCAGGTGACGGGGAGCACCGTGGTGGAGTATGTGTAAAGGATTTGTGTAAAGTGGCCCAGTGGTGTGAGAACTGGAGAATGCATATTAACTTACAAAAATCTGTACATATGTGTTTCACTAAAAAGAAGGTTCCCCATATTTTCACTTATAACATAAATAATAGCAGACTGCTTTCAGTGTTGGAATTTAAATATCTTGGTGTATATTTAACAAGTTCAATGTCTTGGCATCGTCACGTGCATTTCGTTACTGCCAAAGCCTGTCGTGTTTTAGGTTTCCTGCGACGTAACGCTAAACTTTTCCCTTTAAAGACTAAAGAACTGCTGTATAATTCAAACGTTAGAAGCATACTTGAGTATGCTTGCACAGTCTGGGATCCGAAAACCTTGCTTGACGTTCAAAAGCTAGAAAGAGTTCAGAATTTGGCCGTTCGTTTTGTTTTCAATAACTATGGGCGATATTTTAGTGTAACGAGCGCGAAAAAATCTTTGGGTTGGGACTCACTTCAAAAACGTAGGAAAGTACTGCGTTTAAAATTATTTCATAATATATTTCATTCTAGAACTGGAATAGACAGAACCAAATATATAGCCAACCCTGATTACGTGTCTTTACGTAGAGATCATTCACTTAAAGTTAAAGAATACAGGTGCCGGACTGACCTTTTTAAAATGTCTTTTTTCCCCAAAACGGTTTCGGAATGGAACAAGCTGCCTGAGGAAGTAGTGTCCATATTATCAAATGATTCATTTTCTTCCATGCTGTGACATTTTTTTGTGTATAATAATTCCGTGTTCTTTCTATCTCATTGTTATCTTTTTTTTGTAACCACCTGCACGCGGTGGCATTTGTGTACTTTTTCTTCTGCCCCCCCACTGTAATGCCAGCCAATGGCGCTGTGGGTATGATGATAAATAAATAAAAAAAATGACGTCGTGCAGGAAAAAGTCAGCGACATCAGTGCCGCAGCTGGTTGGGATCGCTCGAGTAATAGCGTAGCGCGTCGAGTAGCCCGTCGCGACAGCGATCCTTTTGTTTTCCATAGCAGACACGGGAAAAGGGCCGAGCAGGTCGAGGCCGACAAGGGAAAACGGGTTTACCGGGATGGGAATCGGCTGATGGTGTCCGGGAGGCATAACCAAGGGCGTCTTCCTTCGTTGGCAGAGCTCGCAAGCGGCCACATAACGGCGGACAGAACGGTATAGGCCGGGCCAAAAGAAGCGGCGGCGCACGCTGTCGTACGTGCAGGGACTCCGGCCGTGGGAACGTCATGAAGCTGCTCAAGGACGCTGCAGCGCAGGTGTTGAGGGACCCCGAGCATGAGGTCAGCGCCGTCAGGCCGCATATTGCGCCGGTAGAGGATGTTCTCATGGAGCACGAAATGGGCGAGGGAAGCATCCGAGCGGTTGGCGGTGAGGCGGTCGATGAGGGAGTGTAGCGAGGAATCCAAGCGCTGTTCTTGCGTAATGTTGGATGCATAAAACGCGGGCGTCAGCCTCGCGTTCGTTGGAGGAAGGCGGATCGACAGGGTGACGGGACAAGCAATCCGCGTCCTGGTGCAAGCGGCCGGACTTGTGGACGACAGAAAATGTATATTCTTGAAGGCGAAGATCCCAGCGCCCCAGTCGGCCAGTAGGGTCTTTGAGCGAAGAAAGCCAGCATAAGACTTGATGATCCGTTATAACAGAGATAGGGTGCCCAAAAAATTGAGGGCGGAATTTCGAAATAGCCCAAACGAGGCCGAGGCATTCCCGCTCGGTGATAGAATAGTTGCGCTCTGACAGAAAGGAGACGGCTGGCGTACGCAATAACGCGAAGCTGGTTGCGTTGCCGCTGGGCAAGTAGAGCACCAATGCCATGGCCGCTCGCGTCGGTCCGTTGTTCCGTAGGGGCTGGAGGATCAAATTGCGCCAAGACAAGTGGAGAGGTGAGAGCACTCCTGCTGCTTGGCTGGGTCCCCAAGAGAACGGGATGTCCTTCTCGAGGAGTGTGGTAAAAGGGCGAGCCATTTCCGCAAAGTTCTGGATGTACCGGTGGAAATAGAAACAGAGCCCGAGGAAGCTGCGCACATCACCTGAGGAGCGCGGAGTAGGAAACGAACGCACGGCGCAGACTTTGTCGGGGTCGGCTTGGATCCCAGCAGAATCGACCAAGTGGCCAAAGACCTTAGGCTGATGGCAGCCGAAGGTACATTTCTGTGAGCTCAGCTGAAGACCAGCGCGGCGGAAGACGGCAAGGATGGCTGAAAGGCGATGCAGGTTGGCTTTGGAATGGGGACGAAATACTATTACGTCATCTAAGTAGCAGAGGCATGTCATCGATTTAAACCCGTGCAGGAGGGAGTCCATCATGCGCTCGAAGGTCACAGGGGCATTACATAGGACGAAAGGCACGACTTTAATTTGGTAAAGGCCATCAGGGGTGACAAAGGCAGTTTTCTCACGATCCCGTTCATCGACACCTATCTGTCAGTACCCTGAGCGAAGATCGATGGAGGAAAAGTAGCTGGCGCCGTGCAAACAGTCGAGAGCGTCGTCAATTCGAGGCAAGGGTAGACGTCTTTCTTTGTGACAGTATTCAGGTGACGGAAATCGGCGCAGAATCGCCAGGTTTGTTCTTTCTTTTTAACAAGTTGAAGGTAAAGGGTTGCGGCGAGTCGTCGAAGAACGGGACGGCGGCCTAATAGGGAAGGCGAGCGGCTGGACGGAGCGGGCTCGGCACGGAGTGCCGGTCGACGAAGGAGTAGCGGTAAGGTGGCGCGGTCCAACGACTGCGTCAGTAACGGGAGATGTGTCCGATGCGTGAGCAGGCAAAACAGATCGGCCAATCACCAGACGTACGTTATTCGGCACTTTCCGCCGCGGCGCGGCGGCCGTTCACTTCGCAACGGTTCACTTCGCAAGAAATTTAACGAAGAAGATGACACATGTGCAGTGTGTGGTAGATCTGTGGAAACAATTGAAAACCTCATACTCAAATGTGATGGTATCCATCCGGATGTCGGTGCAGGCGCAGTCACTCTTTCTGAGGCCCTAGGGTTTAAATATAGCAATGGTCATGTAAATAAATCTGCAGTGGAAGTTAGCAAAAAGCGATTGGAGGATTGGTGGCTTAAAAGCAGAGATGTGGCATAAGCTTATAATTGTAGGAAACCGTAGGTAAAGATGATGGGGAATCTTAATGAGAATTGCCAACACAGTAAACAAAAAAATAATAAAGAAAAGCTGAGCATGGTGGCAATTGGGAGTGGCAGCCAGGGAGTCTTGAAACTGCCTTCTAGTTACGCACTATTTGTTGAGTTGAGTTGAGTTCATTAACATTTTAGTTCTCAGTAAAGAAAACTAAGGGCTGGGAACAAAAGGTACAAAACCTGTACCTGGCTGGGTCCCCTGACCCCATAACAAAGTCTGTAGCGATGCACTCCGAATAAACATATTGCCCCGAGTCCTTGTAGCGTTTGTTTGTTGTGTTTATTTGTTCATGCTTCAAGGCTGCCGGCACGCCGCTTTATCGCTTCGTTTGTGACGCAAGACGCGCCTAGAATTATCTCGATGGATCGCATCCGGACGGAGCCGACTCTAGTTTGTGCCAGAATGTTCTAGTAACTTCTAAAGCTTTATCTCGAAGATTCGCTGTCGGCTTTAAAAAGAGCACGGCCGACAGCGACGGGCATTCTCTGTTCGACGACCGCCGAGCACGCTTGTTGCTTCGTCGCCGCCAAGTGATTCAGTTCTTTGCGGGCGCAAGTCAGCCCGAATAAAGAGTTTCGTTTCGAAGACGTTCTCGCTGTTTTCCTGTTCGCCGTACTGCAGTCACCACTACGTGACAATATCATAAACTAACGAAGAAAAACGAACAAAGCACTTTGAGCGAAAACGATTTAACATGATATTTTGCAATTGTGCACAACACTCGTGCCAATATTTAAACAAAATAAAAACTGTTTTAGCAAAACCCTGTGCAGAAACCATCGGGTTGGTTTGGTTTGGTTTATGGGGTTTAACGTCCCAAAGCGACTAAGGCTATGAGAGACGCCGTAGTGGAGGGCTCCGGAAATTTCGACCACCTGGGGTTCTTTAACGTGCACTGACATCGCACAGTACACGGGCCTCTAGAATTTCTCCTCCAAAGAAATTCAGCCGCCGCGGCCGGGATCGAACCCGCGTCTTTCGGGCCAGCAGCCGAGCACCATAGGCACTGAGCCACCGCGGCGGCAGAAACCATCAGAAAAATACAGAATCCATCAGGAGAGACACTTATAATCAGTAATGTACAACAAATAAGTATGATGAACATAAATCAAATATAGTCCATTCCACTCAAAAGCAGTCACTCGAAAAGAAAGTACACATTATAGAAATTCACAGAAACCGTGAACCCAACTACAACCACACAATGAAAAATTCGCGCAAAAATCTTTTCAGTGTATTAATACAAGGATAATTGTTCACTATCATCACGTGCTTAGAGCTGTTAGTCGATTCCTGACATTAAACCGCACATTGGCGTCGCGAAAACTACTACCTGGCTACCGCGACGATTGAGCGCGAGTTCCACCGCTCCAATCAACACGCAGACTGCGTGATGCCCTTCCTTCGAGCTCAACTTCCACTTCCGTTTTTGTTTGCCGTCTACCTCATTTGACACCATAGAACTATACAAGTCGTGCTGGGGCCGTGAGCACATCATTGTTAATAAGGTCTTGGTAAATGATGTTTACTGTAGAAAGCTAGTGAGAAATAAGACTTACTGTGCTTACTGAAAATGCTGTTTTTTTCTTAGTCATTGAAACAATGCAAAGCATATCAAATTTGTTATCTCTCACTGATTCGTCTTTTTTTTTTATATGCAAGTGACCACGAGTTGCGTGGAAGTCGAGCAAGCCACCAAGTTGCATGTGATTTGTGGCAGCAACCATGAGCAGGCTGGGAATTTTGCAAATCGACAGTGGTTACATTCATTCAATAACGCAAGCTTTCACTGTAAGTACCTTGCTTTTGGCACTGCATTGCTTCGGGATCCATGCACTGAGCAGTAAAACTGCTTCAAGAACAATAATGGGGTGCAGCAAACAAGACATAAGATGGCCAACAAGACCGAGAACAGGACAACAAGACAGACTACAGGACAACAAGACAGGCTACAATGAGACAGACAGACAGACTACAACAAGACAGCACATGCGACATGCCAAAAACATGACAGAACAAAGACAGACAACACAACATAAATTTTCCGTTGTAATCCTGTTGTGCTTTTTGACGGGGAAGTACTGCCATTTGCACGTTAATTACTGGTAAATAGATTGTTTAGGATCAGAAAAAAATCCAAATAGACTGTAAGCGGCTTTTGACTATACAGAATTGCTGCATTAAATCACCGAAGAAAGTGAATGTTTCATTCTTCGAAGAAAAAAAAAGAAACGCGTTCTGAAATAAAAACCAGAAAAAGTCCGCCGAATTTTCAAAAAATAGAAACCGAAAGGTACAGCCCCTACGTATAACTGAGTTAAGCCCCAGTCATTTTTTTTAGTTATTTTATTGGCCGCCGCTATCAGCGCCAAATATTTAACTCGTAGCCTCTCGCGCTGGCTTTCCGTACAGCTGTCTTCAACACCTTACATACGCTCGTTATGTGTGGCACACCCGCCGAAATTGGTTTGAGCTAAAGAAACGGACAGCAACTATTTCCCCTCTCAATGGTGGTTTATTCGAAGTAAAGGAGTCTAAGGGGTCCTCCCGAGAGCTGCTTTTATTCCGGGGTGCAATCTGTCGGCGCCTCCGTTCATTGCACTCAAGTCGTATGCAGGCCTTTAAAAACAACAGTTGGCAACAATAATCAACAGTACGGGGCGTACTGTGTTACTTCGTGGACCAATTACAGATGCAAATGAAATTAGCCATTTATTATTTGATTTCATCAAACCAGCCAGAGGCATCAAAATCCTCAGGCTAATATTTCGGCGGTGTTCTTAGCTTCTTGTGTAGGCAACATGGAAAGCACGAACAACAGACTGCTTGTTGTCACGGAGAAATTCTGGGCAGTGGCACTGAATGTGGTGGTTTTTCACTGCACACCTTGGCTGCATCCGAATACCATTTGTTTCAACTAACACTTTACACAATTCATAAAAATAGGCTTTTTGAGTTGGAAGACAGCTTTTTTCAGAGTGGCATTTTCATCAGTGTGGTACTCAGAAATTCCGAATACAGCTAAGATGTGCTAACTGGCTGGTTAACTGATATTGAATAAACTTTTTAACTATCACTGTTAGGCGCCTGTATTATCGAGAGGAGTGTAGCTCACCGTAAGCAACACAAACATCATGTTTTATAATTTAGAAAATGCGGTTACCGTCGCCACTGTGCCCCAACAATTTTTTGGCTACATCGCGGCAAAATACATACGCTTTTGTAACTCTTCGAAATAGAAAAAAATTTTTGGGCCATAGCACAGAGGTTAACCGCGTATTCAAAATTATAAAAACTCGCATTGACATTACTTACGGTGACCTACACGCCTCTCAATAACTAAGGAGCATATCAGTAGCAGTTAAAAAGCTAATCATTCAGTACCAGTTAGCCCGCCTGCTAGTTAACACGTCTTACCTGTATTGTGATGTAATACTTCGCTGAGAACGCTATTCTAAAAAAAAGGGGGTCTTCTAATTCAAAAAGGACATTTTTAAAAATTGTGTAATGTCTTAAGTGAAGCGCCCTGTAGGTGTTCTGGCCTATTATGCCTGCGGCGTCGATCAATCACTTCTATAGGGAGTGGCGTGGCACTGCTCATAACACACCATGAGGGAAGAGATGAAGAAAGGAATAAATGCTGCAACAAGGAAATAAGTGGTGTGGTGGAAGCTTCCGGAATAATTTCGAGTATCTGTGATTCTTTAACATGAACTGACATCTCGCCCCCACCGAGTCGTGGCCGCCCCGGCAGGAAAGAAATTGGCACTGGAACCTATTGCACTCGGACGCCACGAAACTGAACGATGCGGTGTGACAGAGACTGAACACAATCTTCGGCCACGGCGGCTGCATGTCGATTCGGCAATCGGCCCAATCTCCCCAACATGTCAGCTGTGCTAAATGTCTCTCTCACTGTCACCGATTTCCATGACACTGCGGTCAATCCGATTAGGCTATAGTTATAGCCACCCGCTCAGGTTCTGCACTAGCCGGCCCAAAGGGACCGATCGACAGGGAGAGAATAGGTCAAAGGGGAGAATCAGTAGACGCCATTGGC
Source organism: Amblyomma mixtum (assembly GCF_055824585.1). Classification (NCBI taxonomy): domain Eukaryota; kingdom Metazoa; phylum Arthropoda; class Arachnida; order Ixodida; family Ixodidae; genus Amblyomma; species Amblyomma mixtum. Next base: position 101,800,104 of record NC_143013.1, read on the forward strand.
TTGAGGGGCTCCTCCGGGAAGGGCATTTGCCGATTCATTCTTGAGTTGACTATAGTTCCTTCGGTGCTCAGGGTGCGGAAGGGTGAAGGGGGCAAGTTGGAGAGACGGGGTCTGTGGTATTCAAATAGCCTAAGCCCTTCTATTGTTGCAGGCGCCAAACTTTGAAATGCGCGCCTGCCTTCTTTCCGTATGCGACTTTTCCGACTCCGATTTAAGTTGTCCGCCGGAAGTCGGCGTCCATTTTGCATCTGCTCGCATGCACCAAAAAAATATATCGTACAGGTTAATCACGGTCGCGCACATCGTTTTGCCGAGGAACCTGTCTACCGAATACGAGTCTGGGATGCGAGCACATAATTAGGGAGCGCCGGTGTTATCAACGAAATGCGAAGGCGCACCACGGCATCGAAAAGCAGCGGCTCCGATACCTGTCCCTCGGCGTCGGTCAACTTCCTGGCTTGAACAGAAAGAAATTTCGACGCTTTTCACGCGGTGTAATTATCGCATGCGGACACGAACCACTAGCGCGATGTGCTTCTTTGATTTCAGACACTGTTTGAAAAAAATAGCCGTCAAACAGCAATAGGGAGATGGAGGAAAAGAGAAGCGATGCAACGCAGCCACAGGCTAGCCGCAAGATCAGAGAAACAAAATGGCAGCGCTGTCTTCCTTTCAAAACCGGAAGTCGGAAAACTATGTGCGGAAGAAGATTGCCGGGAGGGGTGGTTGACTCTAACTCTACTTAACCTGGTCGCGAGAAAACGTCATGTAGGAGCCTTAATGTAGCCCACAGCGCGCACAAAAGCTCTTCTGCTTCTTTTTCCTACTTCCCAGCGTTGCCAGGCACCCCTATGATCCTTGGTTTCGGTGACTGTTGCCTTTCGTAACCATCCACTACGGCATCCCTCATCGCCTAATCCGTTTTAAGACATTAAAAACCTTAACCTAAATTTGTTTGCCATTAAACGTTACTCAGTTGCAAGCTCCTTCCCATTATTCTGCCCTGCCTGTGTTGCTCCTACATCTGAGGAGATTAGCTTATCCTCGAGCTTAAATGACTCAGCTAAAACTGATGCAGTTCACTGCATTGTCTCTCTCTATATACATTTTCCCTTGGGATCTCGAAGCCGTTGCTTCATTTTTGAGTAGTTTTAGCCAGCCAGATTATTGAGTTCCAGAATTCCCTTGGCCCACCTTTAGTTCCATCCCGAACATCAGGGATACAACTACCACTGGACATCTGTATTTAACTCTGGACAAGGAGTTGTACTTTCAATTACTTTTACTGAAATCCTCTTCTCGCGTACAGTGACGGCTTACACTGTATACGATAACAGTGCGCTGTCAGGCAACTGAAGAAGGCGTTGCAGCTGTGTGTGTATCATTTACTTTGTCTGAAGCTGACTTCGTCCGCTCATAGTATACGCCACGTCCCACGCAAGAAACTAAAAATATCGGCACGCGTCTACTCATACAATGTAGAGCTTAGGAAGACAAGCCTCCGCGTGCACCATGAAACGTCTGCAACCTTTTGTCCGCCATGACATTTTCTCGTCTGTGCGTCGAATATCTTTGAGGCAGTCCTTTTTCTTCGAACACATGCTCTGAAAATTCGACTACTCCGCTTCGTAGACACGCTTTTCCCATATTCTGCGAAGACGACAAGAGCTACACGATAGAGGCGCCGTCATCAGATGTTGCTACGATTGGCAGCCCGTTTCAATATAGCGCAGGCCTCTTGGGATTGGACAACAACGACTGGGTTCCGTAAACTACAACGATCTTCAGAAGCATTTCGTAGATGAACAGACGAGAGGAATGCACCCGTCTCTGAACTGGCGAGCAAGGAAAGCTCCGAAAAGGGGGCGACACCTTCCTTAAATGCCACCAATTCTCAGCCACTACGTGAAATGTAGTTTAATAATAAAGACACAGGGAACGCTGAGCGTCGCTGCATTAGAAGTCGCTGTACCCATGTTACAGGGTACGCGCTGTCAGCGAAGGCAGTACTGGCAAAAGCAGTTTTCTGAGTAATACGAAATTCATCCAGGCCATCCGTTCTAACATGATAAGTAGACGGTAACTGCTTACAATCTATTTTTGCGTGATTATAACAACAACATCGGCCGGTTCAGATGCAGTTATGGAGTGTATACCCAATTCCTGACCAAAATGCTGGACATGCCCGTCTGTCTGTCTGTCTGTCTGTCTCTCCGTCCGTTTGTTTGTTTCTTTTTTTGACACGTCCACAAATTCATGAATGGGACATCTCACCACGTCAAGATAGCAGCAAAAATGATATACTTCAATATGCAAACGCGTAAACTTCATGCGCGTTTGTTAGCCTCAGAGATTAGTGCTCTTTTTGTCAATTTTGATCATCTAGCTCTAGATTGACCTGTGGCGGCGACACCTGTATTTTATTCCTTGCTCTTTTCTACCTTACACGGGCTTTGTTTTCAGAGTGAGTGTGCGGTTAGGAGCTGGTATTCTATTTATACAAGCCAACATCAATATCTGCTCACTGTCCCTGCGACATGCTGCATTGCTGCACGAGTCGAACGGAAGATCTTGTAGCAACTTCACTGTGCTAACAAAACGATACAGTGTACATTGCATCGTTCGACACTTATTTCGAACGTGTAATGCCGCCAACTTCGCCAGTTTTGTTATCTCTGCTTTCTTGCAAAATTGAGGCACCTATTTTCCCAACTGCACTGCCAGCTTTCATTGGACTATCCATAGGTTTTTGAAAGTACGAATAATGAATGCGTAGTAGGGTGCTGAGAGCTACGGTCTGACCGCATAAAAATATTGACTAAGACAGCGGGCATCCAAAGGCACGTGGCATGTTTGGGAAAGATCTCCTCATATCCATGCATATGATGCGTAGCCATTGTCTCGTAACGACAGCTGCAATAAATCAGCAGTGAGAAAAATGCCCACAATTTTCTTGTATTGGACGTCGAAAAGTAGAAAGGCCTTCAGATCAAGTATTTTTATATCCTGTATTTGCACGTACTGTATATTGCCGCCCTGCACCTATCCTTTCTTTTAATGTTCCCCCTTTCTTTCCCTCTCCCTGTCCTTTTATTCCCGTTAGCCGCAGCTCAGGTGCTTCAGGTTTCGATGGCAGATGCCGCGGCTAGCGACATCTTTTCCTTCCTTTTTTGTAAATAAAAGTCACTAAAAACAACAACAACAAGTAACGTGTGCAGCATAGTAATAAATTACTGATGTGGAAGCAAAACCCTCCCGCAATGCTTCTGTTTTCCAGACTCCATCCCTTTCCTAAACCATGTGTCATTTGCCTTTGCTCGATATGAACAGGACCTTCAGCATTTAGTGCACGGATGCTTTTAGCTTTTAGCACAGACTAGTATTCTGAACTCATGCGTCATACTCAAACCTTTCTTTCTTTCCCTTCTCGATTGTAGAGAAGAAAGCCGGGTATCGCAGGGTTTAGGCCAGCCTTCATGCATTTCTGCACAAATAAATCACCTTTCTGTGTTTCTGGATCCCGTGGCAACTTACCCTTCTTATCCTGAAAATATTCCTCCACATGCCGAAGAGACTGGAAAAAAATGGCGATTTTATTGTACTTCACTTATGTGTTGCGCACCCATCACATTTACCGTACAAGATCGCAAGAAGGATGTCATCGCAGTAACCACTGACGTCATCGATGCTAATGCTGCATGGTAACTATATGTAAAGTTGACTGCTGAAAGCAAATGCGACCGCCAAACGCTTTTCATAACCAGCGACAACTCCGATCGGCGTAACGCTGTCAACTGTCACTCGAGCGATTAGAGTTGCTGCACCCTTGGTTGCACCTGTGCTTTTTGTGTCTCATAGCTTTGCCCGATAAGTAGACCAGAGTGTACTTTGAGGCACCGCTGTGTACGCTATACGCAAAATGTAGTCCCAAAAAGTGCTATCGAAGCGGACAACCGTTTTTTTCCCCGACTAGAAAGAGGGAGATTCGATTCTCCATCGCACCCTTTGCACTTTGAACGTAATAATCCAGCTATGCGACCCTACATGCTAAGAACCTTGACGCCTTTTCCGAATATGATTTGTCATTTTAAAGTTGTACCTAGCATAACTTTTGCCTTTACTGATCCTCTCACAAAACAGTGCTCTTTCTTTGCCACCCTCATTACAGCACTATATTAGTTCCCTTTTCATGCCGCACTTCCATTACCGGAGTATATCTCGGGTAAAACTACAATGACTAATGCTACCAGCATTTCACTGCAGCAAAAAAGCCATTCATGTCATCAAGAATGCATTACAAGACTCTCATTCAGGGCCTCTTTTTATACGCTGGAACATCTCTTCAGCATAATCCTCACACGATGAAGTTTTATTTAAACGCTCCGCCCGACATCGCAAGACATTTTGACCCAATGGATAATGGGTATAATACGCCACACTGAAAACTCAATTATTTCTTGGCTACGACAAACTCAGAAAAGCATGTCTTAAAATATGCGTTTCCAGTAAACTAAATGCCGCACATCAAGCTCGTGTTGCAAATTTAAAAAAAGTTGTATCAATTTAACGTGGCTAACCCAGCAGACGTGCTAAACAAGTGTTTAGCCTGGATGGCTCATGGATGGATGGATGGATGGATGGATGGATGGATGGATGGATGGATGGATGGATGGATGGACGGACGGACGGACGGACGGACGGACGGACGGACGGACGGACGGACGGACGGACGGATGGACGGGTGGGTGGGTGGGTGGGTGGGTGGGTGGGTGGGTGGATGGATGGATGGATGGGTGGGTGGGTGGAATGGATGGATGGATGGATGGATGGATGGATGGATGGATGGATGGATGGATGGATGGATGGATGGATGGATGGATGGATGGATGGATGGATGGATGGATGGATGGATGGATGGGTGGGTGGGTGGGTGGGTGGGTGGATGGATGGATGGATGGATGGATGGATGGATGGATGGATGGATGGATGGATGGATGGATGGATGGATGGATGGATGGATGGATGGATGGATGGATGGATGGATGGATGGATGGAAGGGTGGAAGGGTGGATGGATGGATGGATGGATGGATGGATGGATGGATGGATGGATGGATGGATGGATGGATGGATGGATGGATGGATGGATGGATGGATGGATGGATGGATGGATGGAAGGAAGGGTGGAAGGGTGGATGGGTGGATGGGTGGAAGGGAGGATGGGTGGATGGGTGGATGGATGGATGGGTGGATGGATGGATGGGTGGATGGATGGATGGGTGGATGGAAAAAACTTTATTCTTGATAAATTTAAAGTGTTCTTGACCCGTCACTGGGCGCCGTGGCCGATCCTTGGTCCAGGATGCCGCAAATGACTGCTGCCATCGTGGCTCGCCGTACGAGAAATCGTTGCGCTTCCTCGTCCTCGCTAGCAGGCAAATGCTCACACTGCATCACACTCGGGTGGTTTATTCTTGGCTCTAAGCCTGCCTTAGGGCAGGTCCATGTGATATGTTCTAGTGTAGGCTTACCCTGACACCACGGACATTCGTCTGCATATTGTGTAGGGAAAATCTTGTGTAGTTTGTGCAGGTGCGGGTGGGTAACGGTTCGTAGTCTGCGCCAGTCTATCGCCTCCTCTTTGGTAAGCCTTTTGTGTGGGGCTGGGTAGCGCTTCCGATGAACCCTGTAATGATCGAGTATATCTGAGTACGTGGGGGTAACTGGGTCAAAGGTGCCCGTGGTGCAAAGTGTTGAGTCTGCTCGGTTGACGTACCCTCGAGCTAACTCGTCTGCTGTCACGTTTGCCAAATCCCCTCATGTCCGGGAACCCACACTATACTATAATTAGTGTTTTTGTGTCTTCTCGTCGTGTGTAGAATATGATTGGCGATGCTGTCGATCCTGCCTCTTGTGTAGTTTCTGCACGCTTGTTTGGAGTACGTCACTTTTGTGAGGCTGCGTCCTGTTGCGTTGCCGTGCAATATTGTCAGAGCAATGGCGGCTTCTTCAGCTGCTTCTACCTGTATGTTTGGGTTGTTTATCGTTCCGCTGGTTATTTCTTTCCCTCCTTCGTCTGTTACAACGGCGATCGTTTTGCGTTGGTATCGGTACTTTGCTGCGTCCGTGTAGACTACGCTGGGATTGTCGCTGAGTTCCCTGGTGAGTGCTCGGACTCTGGCTTGTCGTCTTTCATGGTGTATATTGGGGTCCATGTGTCGGGGTATCGGTCGTACCCGGATGTTGTTTCTGTCTTCATTATTCATTCGTTCCTTGTCTCTTTGTGTGCCTAGAGGTAGCCGTAATTTCTCCAGTAGGTGTATTTCCGTTCTGGTTTGAGTGAGTGTGTCTAACTGCGCACTACGTTGCGCTTCTCGTAGTTCGTCGAAGGTGTTCGATACTCCCAGTGCGATTAGTTTTTCGGTTGGTGTGGACATTGGAAGTTTGAGCGATCGTTTTGTACGCTTTGCGCAATATGGTGTCGATTTGTAGAGTCTCTTGCTTGTTTAGTTCGTGGTAGGGGAGGCTGTACGTTACCCTGCTCGTTACGAGGCTGCCTATGAGTCTTAGAGTGTCCTGTTCTCTCATCCCCTTCTTTTTACTGCTGACTCTCCGCACGATTCCGGCGATTTACTCTGTTGTATTCTTAATAGAGGCGATGGTTTTGCTACATCGTCCTGTATTTTGCAGCCACATTCCAAGCACCCTGACTTCCGTTTTCTCAGGTATTGTCTCGTTTCCGAGTTCCAGGGTGATTTGTGAGTCGTATTTTCGTGTACCCTTTTTTATTCTTACGTATTCTGAATTTTCTGCTGAGCACGACAATCCTCTGGCCCTGGCGTATTGTTCAGTATGGTGGATAGCTCTTTGTAGCCGCACTTGTTTAGCTGCTAGGGAGCCTGTGGTTGTCCATATTGTTATGTCATCTGCATACATTGCGCAGCTGATGTTTTCTATTTCGTCAAGTACTTTCGTGAGTCCTATCATCGCTATGTTGAATAGTAGCGGTGGTATTAATGAGCCTTGCGGTGTACCCTTGTTTGGCACCGTGAAGCTCTCCGATCTTGTATCTCCGATGCCTATCGTAGCTTTTCGTTCCGTGAGAAAGGCTTTGACATAACGGAAGGCTCTGCTTCCGCAGTTTATGTTATTGAGACCTTCCATGATGGCCGCATGTCCCACGTTATCGAAGGCTCCCTTTATGTCGATTGCTAGCACTATGTGTTCGCCGCTTCTTGGTATTTAAGTGCGTACATCCTCCTTTACTTGTAGGAGTACGTCTTGCGTGTACAGACCCCTTCTGAAGCCAAACATAGCATCAGGGTAAAAGGTGAAGACAGGCCACGAGCGCTTCTCAGCGCTGACTATCCTTTGTCCTCCAAGTAGATTGTGGTCCTTTCATTAATCACTCTCTCGTATATCTTCCCTAGACAGGAGGTTAAGGAGATTGGTCTTAGGTTTTCGATTTGGAGTCTTTTGCCCAGCTTGGGTATCATAATTACCTCTGCATGTTTCCATTCCGCCAGCACGATTCCTTTTTCCCAGATATCGTTTAGGTACTTGGTAAGCTCGGCGATGGCCATGTCTTCCATGTTTCTAATGGTAGCGTTATTTATTTTGTCCTTTCAGGCTGCCGTATTCTTTTTTGCTTCCCCCATGGCTGCCCTTACTTCCTCCTCTGTGATTGGCCTATCCATCTCGGGGTTGTCTTCGCCGGTGTATTCTTGGTCTTGCTTTGGGTGCGTGGTTGTTTTGCTTTACTGGGTCGTCAGCACGCCTAGCGACCACATTAGACTTAAGTTAAACTCTGATCCAGGTTAAGCTGATCTGATCTGTTCGCGCCGAAGGTGGTAGTTAATGAAGACGACCATGCGCAATGCATTCCGTGAGAGTGTGTTGCAGTTTAACGCGAGGTGTGATCGGCTGCGGCGATAACCTAGTTCCCATGTACAGCGGCCGCGAGGCTGATCTGTTCGCTTTGACGTGGGTTACAAACTCAGCCGCGGCAATGTTTAATTTATATCTGCATGGGCGGTTGCTGTGCTAGGTGTTGCCAAGGCCACCTTATAGGTCAAGTTTACAAAAACTAGGTAAGCTGGTTCGACTTTGTGAAGTAATGTTTTCGCAGTAGAATAACTACAAGATGATGTCTTTTTTTGTGTGTATATACTCACGTATTCTTGTTCATATGCGCATTTCAATGCCTTTTTTCTTATCCGTACGGTTTCTCGTTACGTTGCATTGTTGAACAACTTTGTTACGCTGGATTCATTCGTCTGCACTTATAAATCTAGGTTATTTTTGTTCGACAAGAACTACTCTAATTTAATACAACATAACTGATTCTAGTGTTTCTCTCTCGCGCTCTGTGGTCTGTACGTCAAGGTCAGGTAGCCTTCGCTAAGCACATTCAAGTAGATATTGTCAAATAAAATAGACTGAGTGATTGACTGCGGCTGTTGCTGTCATCACGGTACAGGGGAGGAAGCCTTGCATCTTAATTTGTGCAGGTCGAAGCAATATGACAGGAAACACGCCGGGATCCGACGAGAATCGGCTGCAAAGGCGCATGCGCAGTAAGCACGGCCCGCTGCTCCTCCCGCGCATGCGCTTGCTGTCGGCGGCAGCCATGGCGGCAGCCCTTCGCGCTCCAGTGTTCACTGTCATCTTGTTTATACCTGTACATCAGACGCCAGACGTTTTGAGCGCCTAATTTATTTGGAGAGGGGCGCGCACGCGGGATACTGAAAAAAAAAACGGAACTAAATATTCACGATATTTGTTCCCCTTTTCCTTACTCCGCCGAATAAGTACAGGTCTTTCATCTGCTAGCATGCGTTTTGATGCTTTGTTCCTACCAAATTCACGCAGTTGCCGCGCTCATCAGCACTTTTATCCCATAAAAAAAGGATAAATGCCATTCGTGGGTGATGACATGCACCAGTTTCGAAATCCTCCTCCGACACTCTGCTGCTTGTTTGCTGATGCTGCTTGGATCCTTTCATACCTTCTGATGAATTTTACCGAGTTGTCGTCCCGAGCCCGTTCTTTTACCGTTGCAAATGACGAAGCTGGTGTCACGGTAGAAACGGCAGCATATATCACATGGCCTGCTTTGGCTTCATTTGAAAATAGTGCCAGCTATCTGCTGTACACAGTAGTGTAGCTTCGATCAACAACATGCTACTACTAGGCGGGCGGCTTTGATGGTGCGACCACTGCCGATTTCGAAAACATGTTAACTGTACACAAACCGTTCTGGGTTCGTCAAAAGTTTCCGGGCCACAGTGCCCCTTTCATGCACTGCAGCGGGGCACTTGCCACACCTTAAACCTCGAAATCTCTGTAGGAGATTGAAGCTGTATGATTTCTGCACGAGAACTTCGATAGATTCGTCCGCATCGTAACTGCCTGAATGGACTTTATCGACCCGGGACTCATTCATGATGTCGTGGCCGAGCTGGTGCCTTAATAAATGCTTTTAATGTTGGACGGGAAGGTGGGAACATTGCTGTGTTTAACGCGAAACACGATTACAGACGAAGCGCTCTTTGCGGTCGCCAAGATTAGAACGTCCAACGTTCATCACTGATGTATCATGGCTCACTATATTCTAAATAAAAGCCGTAAATCGTGGCGGACAGTCCCGAATCTCGAAGAATCACGATTCATCGTGAACCATCTCGACAAGCGGAAAATGGCAAAAGGACATACCGGCGCCGATAAAGCAAGCGCTTCTTGAAACGTCAGCTGAGTACAGCGAGCATGTCCTGTACAGTATTAAGTTTAGTCATTCAGACCCTGCTGGGTATCTTTGTTTAAGATCAAGCGATTACATTCGCCGTTTTTTTTTTTGTACTCCCACCATCCCCCTTCACATGCGCACGCCCACACAAGACTGTTATAAAGCTGGCTGCCGAATGCGTGCGTCTTTCAGTCCGCTTTCTGCTAAGCAAAGATGCGGGCGGTAGCGCCTTCGGGCTTTTAAGCGTCTCCTGTTTTACACCTTGTCCCAACGGGCGTTCCGTGACCCGCTCGTCGAGAATATCGCAAGCCTTATCGCTAGGAGCTCGAATACGACGTAACACCAGCAATGCCCTCCTCAGGAATGGGCCATTAGGGAACGTCTGTAGTGCCACCTCGGCTCCTTTTTCCGCACATTGCGTCACCGAGCCTGGTTCCAGATAGGACACCGGGACACCTTCAACGACTGCCGTAAGGGCTGCGTGGCAAACCTATGCGAGCCACCTACGTTCAGAGAGGTACTGTTAAATATCTATCCTGAATGCGTATAGCGCTGCTTTTCAATTTACTGCGACAGTTTGATGGGCATCCAGTTAACTAGAATGCATAGGAAAGGTTCATTCGTGCTTGTGATGTTCCACCGTACGTTTGCGTGGCACGAGTCTAGAAGGGGTGCTTACATGGTCTCGGGATGTTCGTGGTGACGGCAGGAATGTCCAGCAGTAAAGTATCTATAATGTGTGTTTGCATGGAGACCTCTTCGGAATTGCAGAGCGCTAGAAGCCCGTGCTAGCTCGCTGCTCATGGGCTGCGCGTTTCGATATTCATATTTTGATTGCCGCCGTGTTGAGGCCTTGTGTCGCATCTTTCTGTATCTTGGCTGTTTCTGGCTACGTTCACCGCAGAACGTCTCGAGCATTCGTAGACACTTGTTTGTGCGGCAGTGGTTTTTAGCCGTTCTTTATTGTGCCATCTCTGTGCAGGGTGTCATGCAGATGTTCCTGTCCGGTGATGTACCGCGAGCTTTGGCCTGCCACGCGCACATGCCTCAAGGCACAGCGCGTGTGGAACAGTAGCTGATAGACGCTTCACATTAACGCCCAAAGTTCTCGACCTTGGGAAGATGGTCCACAAAAATCCTGATATAAGTGAGTGCGCCTGCGTATCAATGTTCTTCTAAGCGGAATTAGAAGGTGATGAGGAAGGAGAGTTGTTTGGCTTACGGGGTTTCTTTGACTCTTCGTTTACTCTGTTATGCCACGCTCTTGCCAGCACTGTATCACGTTGTCTCAGTCGCCTCCTGACATTTCCCTTTTTTTTTTCTTCTCTGCTTGCGTCCCTGGCTAGGTTAAAACGATGTTTTACGTCAGTGACTGCCGCTACATACGCGGTAAACAATAATCGTGTCTTCGATATTATTTTTCACCATCACAATCCGCTTGACACTGCAGTTGTCAGAGCGCCGCCAGTGTTTTTTCCCTTCTATCAAGGTGCAGATGTGTGCAGCTGTTTTTGTCTTCTTCAAATTTCGCCTTTGGTTTTGCAGGTATACGTCGTAGCACCGTGCAGCCAATGGAGAGCTGCGCCACGTCTCGCACTGCCTGGCTTTCCCTGCTTCCACACTGCCGCAGCTCTGCGCTCGCTGTCGCCCATATCCTCTAAGAGGTGTTCAGTGTTCATTGTTGCATGACTGCTCGGCCATTCAGTATACATGTGCACAAAGCACCATAGCATCTGAGGGCACAATCAGCCAATGGTGTTATGTTTTTCTGCATACCGGCGACCTATTCCTTGCTGAATTCCATATTTTCTAGAATGCTACAACGGCGCGGCCCACGTATTTTATCCGTGCTGGTTCACGCTCGTGTCCGTATGATTGCCTCATGTGCGACGTCCCCTGATTGATCCGCATACCCATGACCTCGCTTGTGCAGGAACTAGTTCCGGCAACAGTCCCGCTTTGCCTACTGTCCACTCGACGATTCATATTGTCCATTATTTCTGCGTTTTTTATGCCATTATTTAAAATAAGGTCTAATGCATCCATGGCATGAAAGCCACGGATCAGTCCATGACATCTTCATGGCTCTGAAATATTAACAGGCAGTTCGTTGTATGCTGCCCTGAAGGTGGGGTTTAAAACGAAAGCTTTGGTTTTGCCGTTTTGTCGCACTGTACGAATGCTTCTTCGCTGGCAGGTTAGCGAACAATACCCATCTGCTCAGCTTATCTTACTCGCAATAGTGTGGATCGCATTGCCCCAGGAGCGTGCTATCATCCTTATTTGCCAGGCTCGAAGTGGCCCTTGCGCTGCGCGTTTGCTTGATGTGATTATTTAAGTTAAGCCTTTATGATCATTCGGCATGACAGCCGTGGTATATAGTCCTTGGTTTCTTCCTGACTCCATGAAAGCTCGTAAGGCACTCAATGGCATGCTGTCTTGTAGGCGCGTTCGTTTAATCCAAACGCTGCGGTTCTGAAGTGTTAGAAGAAAAACTGGTAATGGCGCGAGAAACGGGGACACAGAAGGCACACAAAAGACAGGACTGACTCCATGTCATGTTATGTTGCGAAGTACTAATACTTTCCCAACAGCTTTCGCTAAGTGTATGGTCAATGTTTGATGCGTTACTCGCACTCGCGGGGACTGGTATGACCCAGCTAACACCCGGTTTCTCTTTGCTATGTGCTCACTCTGAAGTATCCCTGCAGCGCCACGTGTGGCAGAAGATCCTGACGGAGGAAGTCGTCTGGGGCGCGTTCGGATGCCACCCTCACTTGGCACGCCAATACACGGAGGAGGTCGAAGATCTCATCGTGGCATTGGGACATCCAAAAGTGGTCGCCCTGGGCGAAATAGGACTCGACTACTCTCACAAGTGAGTGCGCGCGCTTTCGAATTTCTTCATACCATCACACTAACAGCGACATCACACTACCATTCACGTTGTTCACTAGTTCACGTTGGTCTTGTTCACTTTGGGAGTGGCCAGAATCCATCTGCCTACCCTCTCTCTACTATGAAAAGGCTGAGCCTGACTCATTCTCCACCGACAGACAACGGCAGCGAAAAAGGGGAAAGGGTCCACTTCCTGGCCAAACTTGTTTTTTCTCTCCACGTGCTGATATTTCGCTCTCACCCTCCCTCATATGGGCTCCTTGGAACTTCACTTCCATGCACAGAGCCAGTTAAGACTTTCTTCGAGAAGGAGAACGGTTCGTGCTGTGCCGTGCTGCTATCGAGCAGACCAGGGTAAAAGTGAAGACACTCGCACTGGTCGTCACCGATACATTTCGTCCGACTACTGGGTTCATTCCACGGGTGCGTACAAGTAAACAGCAAAGTGCTGTGGTTCTTTCCTTGCTTTTTTGAAATCTTGTTATGCGGCAGCCTTTGTGAAAATGTACCGAGCGAAGGCCTTGATTTCAGCGGAGCCGTCATGCGCTAAGGTACACTGCATTTCTGCGCCGTTGTCTCCAATGTGTTTCCATCACGACTTCCTATGTTAACTTGCGTATGAAAGACGTTATGAAGCTAGTATTGCCGTACCGTCGGCTGCCTGTCAGCATTAAGTTATTACTCTCTCTGTGTCTACATAGAGAACCACTTGAAGCATGTCTTCTGTACAAACTGCAGGTTCACGATCATGGCCGCAAAACAGCCATTCGCTAAACCCTGCAGCGACGACCACTTTTCCGACAGCGACAATGATTCACAGTCGTCAGACGACTGCACGCACTTGCTTAGACGTTGCCCTTCTCAAGAGGATCTTCCTGACCTCCGTGTCTCGTCTGATGATCAACCATGGTCATGGCATGAGTGCGGAAGCCCTTTCGCCCGACAACTTGGAGCTTTCACACCACATTCGACAGACGACGAGTCCCCCGAGCGCTGGAAGCCTTCCCCTTCTTCCGGGGAACACCCATGCGAGACACTACCCGGTTACAAGATTCACATGCTCAGAAGCGCACTCGTGTGGCACGGTCCAAGCACGTACAGGGCGCACTGTTTGCAGGAAGACAAGGTATTTAGCGTTCTGTTGAAAACTATTAAGCCGACTTTACCGTGAACGTCTGGAGAACTTTATGTGGGAGCCCTTTAACGTCGCAATTCTAGTTTCCTACTGCATCCCTCAAATGTAATACCAGCTCCCTGGCACATTTCTTTCAATTTCTGCGTATTCTTTTAACGGTTGATATAAGCATGCTACAGGACACCTTTTTCTTTTGCTGAGGCGACTGTCTTGAGGACAAATAATAGTTAACTTTTCAATCACACAATCGTAATCATCACGACAGCCTTGAATTTGTTTTGTTCACTGTGCCTCCACTCCGCAGAATGGTTAACAGCTACAGTCGCGAGTAAAAAAGGTTAGCTTCAATTACGTGCCACATGAGCGGCAGATAGCAATGCTCGGTGCTGCGGTTACGAACTCGCCGATAACGAAAATAGTCAGGTGTGTTCGCAAAGCACGGTTCCGCGCCATGCGCACAGTGCGATTTTCACCTCTCCGGCGACGTCATTCAGCTAATCTTTTCTACTCGCGACTGCACTGCGTATATTATGGCGGACGTCTCTCTACTTGCGTAATTTGTTGAGTCATTTTACTGACAGCAGTTGCTTCATGTTCATTTCTCAGTGTCTGCATTAGCCATTTTTCCCTTCACAGGACGATGAAGCAGACGCCCGTGCCCTGCTGCTAGCCTCTTGTCAGCACGAGGAGCCGGCAGAAGTCGCATTCCGGCGCAGACTAGTCACGCGATCATCCAGCTCTTCTCCAGAGGCTCCCTGCGCCCTCCTCAGCAAGGAGGCAGCAGCCGTATCCACAGAGGCTGCCCACACAACAACCCCAAAAGTCCAACAAGCGCCACTCAAACAGTGGTCATACAAGTTGTCGTCACAAGTGGGCCTCGTGGATACCCACTGCCACCTAGACTTCCTTTTCCCCAGAATGGGTCACCGCGGTTCCTACGCCCGATTCCGCAACAAGCACGCAGACACCTTCCCGGACTGCTACGATGGCTGCGTGGCAAACTTTTGCGACCCGTCGACTTTTAAGCAGGTACCACTTCAAAAGAAATCTCGATGCGAATCCTGGCTTTTCCCCAGGACCATGCTATCTTGATCGGTCCTCAGAGGCTTACTGCCAACTGTCTTTATTCATCACGATCAATCTTCTCCATGGGCTACGCGTTCATTTGAAAGGATAAGTTAAGCTCGGATGTCTCCACGGCATGAAAGCCGAGGCGTACTAATTGACTTCTGGGCACCGTGAAAGCTGAGACGGCCCTCAGTGCTATGCTGCCCTATAGGTGCTTTCGTTTCATACAAACGCTATGGTGCTGATGTGTTTATTTTTTTTTTTTTGACGCCCAGTTCGAATGCTTCTTGGCTGGCAGATTTCGCTGAGCATATGGTCACATCTTTACACGTTGCTCGAATTCGCGGGCACTGCTCAGCACCAGCATGCACTTAGTTCCTCTTTGCCGTACGTGTGCTCGTTTTTAAGAGCCTCTGCAGCGCCACATATGGGAGAAGATCCTGGCTGAAGGTGTCTGGGGTGCATTCGGGTGCCACCCTCACATGGCCCACCAATACACAGAGGATGTCGAAGACCACCTCATACGGGCTTTGGAACATCCCAAGGTGGTCGCCTTAGGCGAAATAGGACTCGATTACTCGCACAGGTGAGTGCGCGCGCTAGCGAATTGATTCATTCCATCACACTAACAGCGCGTCAGTGAACGGATAGAATAACACCTCAGATTGATCACGTCGCACCAGATTTCCACGTTGCCCGACTAACTGCTAGTACAGCCGGGGCTCTCCCCTACGACCAAATTTTCGAACCACTAGATGGGTCCCTCAGAATATAAGAGGACATGTGTAGCAGATTCATTGGTACGAAATGCC
Source organism: Amblyomma mixtum (assembly GCF_055824585.1). Taxonomy (NCBI): domain Eukaryota; kingdom Metazoa; phylum Arthropoda; class Arachnida; order Ixodida; family Ixodidae; genus Amblyomma; species Amblyomma mixtum. Next base: position 101,815,761 of record NC_143013.1, read on the forward strand.
TGCAACGCATAGTAATACATGTATGGGCTTGTTTGCTCGCCAGGTGCACCCTCTTTCCATGTAGTGACCTCTTCCCTTTCAATGTGTTCTTTCAGGAGTCGGAACACCTGAAAGCCTCCCACCTGTGAGGATCTGAGAGATTGCAGGTCTTATTTTAAACAAACACAAAAGTACAAACAATAAACGAGGCGGATTTTATCAAAAAGGAAACCAATTTCAATATGAGCGAGAAAAAAGGAAAGGAACAAGAGAACAACGCAACAACACACGGGAAAAACACACGGGGAAACAGAACAAGGTGCTTACGAAAAATGCAGAAAAAAGAGTCAAAGAGGAAAGTCACACTACTTGTCTTATTCGAGCAACGAGCGGAGAGGACTGGCTGGGTGTCGGGTAGTCAAGGAGTCTCTTGGCGTTCCAACGTCGATGCAAGGCTACCGCAGCGTCAGCGTTCGTGGGCTCCCGGCACGGTTTCCAGGTCTGGTATCCCGGAAAAGTCACGTAGGCGCCAGAAGCGGCCTATGTAGAGCAGCTGACGGATGGACTGAGAAGAGTAGCGCCTGGGCCTGGTGGTTGAGGCTCTCGACGATGGATGTCCAGGTCTGGTGGCCCGGACGTCTGCGGCTAAGGCCCAAGCCCGGAACTCGGGGAGCCAGCAGAACTCGTCCACGTCCGTCGCCCTCCGCGCTCTTGTCTTCTCTGCCACGTAATCCTGTTCGACCTGTCCCGGCGTACCCCTCAGCACGCGCTCCTCGTGCTTTTTCTTCTTCTCCTCACGAACGCCGCTGGGTGGCGCTATCTCCTTACACCACCCCAGGATGGCAATACACGTAGCCACCCGGCTTGCTTCACTGCGAGGTATCGAAGTGGAGGACGTACTTTGTGCAGTCTGCAAGAACACGCACCGCTTGTGTGACGCATTGCAGTGCAAATACAGACTACAACGCGGTGCTGAGTGACGCATTGCAGTGCAAATAGGGACTACCACGCGGTGCTGAGTGACTCATTTCAGCGCAAATAGAGACTACAACGCGGTGCTGAGTGACGCATTGCGGTGCAAATAGGGACTACCACGCGGTGCTGAGTGACTCATTTCAGCGCAAATAGAGACTACAACGCGGTGCTGAGTGACGCATTGCAGTGCAAATAGGGACTACCACGCGGTGCTGAGTGACTCATTTCAGCGCAAATAGAGACTACAACGCGGTGCTGAGTGACGCATTGCAGTGCAAATAGGGACTACCACGCGGTGCTGAGTGACTCATTTCAGCGCAAATAGAGACTACAACGCGGTGCTGAGTGACGCATTGCAGTGCAAATACAGACTACAACGCGGTGCTGTGTGACAGATTGCAGTGCAAATATAACCTCCATGCGAGAACGGGTACTCTGCAGAACTTACGGTGCTGGGAATTTTTCTACCGTATCATGTCATTATTTTGTGTGCGCGCGAAACGGCGTCTTTTGCTGGTGAAGCTTTTTATAACAGTTTCAATAAAAGTCTTCCTAATGATTTCTGAGGATTGTCTTCTGGCCTTGTATTGTGGTTGCCTTTCATTTGCCTTTAGCTCATCTCACACAGTAGACCGACCACTGGCGTGAAAGCTCTGAGTGGGCGCCACGGTATTGCTTGTACATCTGGACGTGGAGCCGTCGCACGATATGAGAGGGTTTTTAAGCATCAAATGCTTTTAGCCTGGGCGCCACGGTATTGCTTGTACATCTGGACGTGGAGCCGTCGCACGATATGAGAGGGTTTTTAAGCATCAAATGCTTTTAGCCTCATTTTTGGCAGAGCTGAGGTGAATTTCGTCCGGAAAACGCGCTAATCCTGAAACCGATCCTAAGATAGAACCTGAAGTGTCTGATCATGCAGATGAGCTTATCCGCAGTAGGGGGTAACTTTCCGTACGCAGACTGCAGCCTTGAGTGCGATTTGAACCAGCGCTATTTAGAACAGATCCGCCCGGCTGCCCCGTTTCTTACGCCTCACGGCCATCATCGCAGCATGTTGCGCCGCGTCTCTACCTGGTTGTTGTTGACCTCAATAGACAGGGCACATATCCACGTCCGGCGATATGCCGGGGTTTGGTGGTGATAGGCGATTCAAAGGAGAATACTGGCAGGAGGCGGGAACATAAAACAGTTCAATGATTGAAAGCTGCAAAAGTTAGTAGAGAAAAAAATTCAGATCACTGCGGCGACCTGCATTGGGCGAAAGCATAGATGCCTATACTCTGCACTTGTCGCCTCTCTTTATCATTTTCTTTTTGTTTGTTAATTTATCTACTTAATAAGCGTCATTATCTCATGCTTCAATTAAACGTCGATTTATTTGCTCTGATTATACGTTCTTTCATCTAAGTCACCTATATTGGTTTTTCAAATTTGGCACCGTGGTAGCTTTCCCATCCGCTTACTATATCTCCGCCCGGCCTATACTACCGTCCAATGGTTTTTGCTGATAATTACACAATTCATATCAGTGAAACTTTTTGTTCGATTGTCACTCATTAAGCACATTTCAAATCAATTCAAACTGTTTCATTCTTTTGACTGTTTCCACTATTTTCCGTCCATTGCTGATTTCTCGTCCACCCACTTTATCCACGCCAGCGCTATTTTGACCTTTTTTGACATTTTTGGCTCTAATTAGTGAATAATACAGACATAATTTTTTGCGCCGTATCCTCCCATGATCTTCTTTCGATTATAACCACTCGGTATATGTTACCTCTGCTGACAACGTCACAACTGCTGCGGACAGGTTTTGGTGACACAACCTCGCCGACGTAGCCTAGAAATGCTTTCGCATTAGTAAAACAATAGACTATAGAAAAAAAATTTCCCAGTACTTAAACATGCGGAAGAATTTTTTATGGAGCCAACGAACGAACCTTCAATCTGCATCAATGTAGTCGTGAATGTATCCGCATATCCTAGTTCACGCGAATGCCTTGGCGCTTGCACTGAACGAAAGAAGAGCTAAAAGTGACGGAGGGAGTACTAAGCGCGAGAGTGGGACCTCCAGATGTGTCCTTCCCAGAAGTGCGAACCGCTGCCATGAGAGGAGAAAATGTTCGATTGATTCAGCACCCCGCAGATATCCCAGAATGTGGTCGTTCGGAACCCGCATCTGGATAACTACAAAATTAGGCAGCGGAATCTGCAGCGCGAAAGCTTCACTGACCCGTCACCTCCCTTGATTTTCATGGCCTGACATTTCAGGTTCATGTTAAGTGCTTGAAATCCGCGGCATTTGCTAACAGATCACTGGGGCTTGCTTAGATATTTTGGAACCGCTGGAAACGGGCAATCTCCAACAAAATAAAATGAGTGCAAGGATATATTGTTACATTATTACGTGGCGGCTACAAACAGCAGAGGCAATCTGCTAGGCAAAGGATCGACGGCTTCGGCTAGTCGCACAGCACACAAGCGCGTACCTCAGCGTCGTCTTCGTTTCAAAACACTTCGTCGTCCTTCTAGCGTCCGTAGCAAGACCCCCTCGAGACAAAAGCACTGTCCCGGTGCGCACTACACGGGCCAGGGAGACGAGGAGTTGTAAGATTTGAGGCGGGACACATGCACGATGCCGGTGCGGGCTGCAGCGGCCGAGGGCGGTGGATGTAGCGGGGTGATCTCGTACGTCACCGCGGTCACGGGGCGTACGACCTGATAAGGGCCTGTATATCGCGGGAGCAGTTTTTAACACAGGCCCACACAGCGAGACGGGACCCAGAGCAACACAAGGGAGTCAGGAGAGTAGGTTACTTCACGACGGTGACAGTTATGACGGCGTTTCTGAGTTAATTTGGAGGCCGACAGCCGCTGGCGGGCGACAAGACGGGTAGCGTCGGCGCGAGCCATGGCGTCCCTAGCGTAAGGACTCGTGGAGGCGGTGGCGGGCAGTACACTGTCGAAGGGCAGCAAAGGATCGCGGCCAAAGAGAAGGTAAAAAGGGGTGAAACCGGCTGTATCGTGACGCGTAGAATTGTAGGCGAATGTAACAAATGCGAGGCTAATATCCCAGTCGCGCTGATGGTCGGAGACGTACATGGAAATCATGCTGGTGAGGGTATGGTTCAGACGTTCAGTGAGGCCGTTCGTTTGCGGATGGTAGGCCGTGGCGAATTGATGACGGACGGAGCAGGAGCAGAGACGTTCGGCGACCACTTTGGAAAGAAAGCAGCGGCCGCGATCGGTGAGCAGGTGACGGGGAGCACCGTGGTGGAGTATGACGTCGTGCAGGAGAAAGTCAGCGACATCAGTTGCGCAGCTGGTTGGGATCGCTCGAGTAATAGCGTAGGGCGTGGAGTAGTCCGTCGCGACCGCGATCCATTTGTTTCCCATAGCAGACAGCGGAAAAGGGCCGAGCAGCTCGAGGCCGACACGGGAAAACGGGTCTACGGGGATGGGAATCGGCTGAAGGTGTCCGGGAGGGAGAACCTAGGGCGTTTTTCCGTCGTTGGCACAGCTCGCAAGCGGCCACATAACGGCGGACAGAACGGTATAGACCGGGCCAAAAGAAGCGGCGGCGCACGCTGTCGTACGTGCGGGCGACTCCAAAATGACCTGCCGTGGGAACGTCATGAAGCTGCTCAAGGACGCTGCAGCGCAGGTGTTGAGGGACCACGAGCAAGAGATCAGCGCCGTCAGGCCACATATTGCGCCGGTAGAGGATGTTCTCATGGAGGGATGAGGGAGCGTAGCGATGAGGGAGCGTAGCGAGGAATCCAAGCGCTGTTCTTGCGCAATGTTGGATGCATAAAACGCGGGCGTCAGCCTCGCTTTCGTTGGAGGAAGGCGGATCGACAGGGTGACGGGACAAGCAATCCGCGTCCTGGTGCAAGCGGCCGGACTTGTGGACGACAGAAAATGTATATTCTTGAAGGCGAAGATCCCAGCGCCCCAGCCGGCCAGTAGGGTCTTTGAGCGAAGAAAGCCAGCATAAGACTTATGATCCGTTATAACAGAGAAAGGGCGAGGCATTCCCGCTCGGTGATAGAATAGTTGCGCTCTGACACAGAAAGGAGACGGCTGGCGTACGCAATGACGCGAAGCTGGTTGCGTTGCCGCTGAGCAAGTAGGGCACCAATGCCATGGCCGCTCGCGTCGGTCCGTTGTTCCGTAGGGGCTGGAGGATCAAATTGCGCCAAGATAAGTGGAGAGGTGAGAGCACTCCTGCTGCTTGGCTGGGCCCCCAAGAGAACGGGATGTCCTTCTCGAGGAGCGTGGTAAAAGGGCGAGCCATTTCTGCAAAGTTCTGGATGTACCGGTGGAAATAGAAACAGAGCCCGAGGAAGCTGCGCACATCACCTGAGGAGTGCGGAGTAGGAAACGAACGCATGGCGCAGACTTTGTCGGGGTCGGGTTGGATCCCAGCAGAATCGACCAAGTGGCCAAAGACCTTGAGCTGATGGCAAGCGAAGGTACATTTCTGTGAGCTCAGCTGAAGACCAGCGCGGCGGAAGACGGCAAGGCGGGCTGAAAGGCGATGCAGGTTGGCTTTGGAATTGGGACGAAAAAACTATTACGTCATCCAAGTAGCAGAGGCATGTCGTCGATTTAAAACCGCGCAGGAGGAAGTCCATCATGCGCTCGAAGGTCACAGGGGCATTACATAGGACGAAAGGCATTACTTTAATTTGGTATAGGCCATCAGGGGTGACAAAGGCAGTTTTCTCACGATCCCGTTCATCGACACCTATCTCTCAGTACCCTGAGCGAAGATCGATGGAGGAAAAGTAGCTGCCGCCGTGCAAGCAGTCGAGGGCGTCGTCAGTTCGAGGCAAGGGTCGACGTCTTTCTTTGTGACGGTATTCAGGTGGCGGAAATCGGCGCAGAATCGCCAGGTTTGTTCTTTCTTTTTAACAAATTGAAGGAAAAGGGTTGCGGCGAATCGTAGGAGAACAGGAGCGGCGGCCTAATGGGGAAGGCGAGCGGCTGGACCCACGAGCTTGCGGAGCGGACTCGGCACGGAGTGGCGGTCGACGAAGGAGTAGGGGCAAGGTGGCGCGGTCCAACGACTGCGGCAGTGACGGGAGATGTGTCCGATGCGTGAGCAGGCAAAACAGATCGGCCAATCACCAGACGTACGTTATTCGGCAGAAGAGACGAGGCTTGGGCATGTTGGTATGACATACTTAAGGGAAATAAATAGCGCACAAGAGAAGACGGGACAAGCGAGGAGACACAGACAAGCGCTAAGACAAGTTCTCCTATTCGGCACTTTCCGCCGCGGCGCGGCGGCCGTTCACTTCGCAACGGTTCACTTCGCAAGAAATTTAACGAAGAAGATGACACATGTGCAATGTGTGGTAGATCTGTGGAAACAATTGAAAACCTCATACTCAAATGTCATGGTATCCATCCGGATGTCGACGCAGGCGCAGTCACTCTTCCTGAGGCCCTAGGGTTTAAAGATAGCGATGGTCATGTAAATAAATCTGCAGTGGAAGTTAGCAAAAAGCGATTGGAGGATTGGTGGCTTAAAAGCAGAGATGTGGCATAAAGTTAGAATTCTAGGAAACCGTAGGTAAAGTTGATGGCGAATCTTAATGAGAATTGCCAACACAGTAAACAAAAAAAATAATACAGAAAGAAAAGCTGAGCATGGTGGCAATTCCACCACCCCGTTTCAAAGGGGGCGCTCCTATCCATCCATCCACCCACCCACCCACCCACCCACCTGTCCGTCCGTCCGTCCGTCCGTCCGTCCGTCCATCCATCCATCCATCCACCCATCCATCCACCCACCAACCCACCCACCCATCCATCCACCCACCCACCCACCCACCCATCCATCCATCCACCCACCCACCCGTCCGTCCATCCATCCATCCATCCACCCACCCACCCGTCCGTCCGTCCATCCATCCATCCATCCACCCATCCACCAAACCACCCACCCACCCATCCATCCACCCATCCACCCACCCACCCATCCATCCATCCACCCACCCATTCACCCATCCATCCATCCACCCACCCATCCACCCATCCATCCATCCACCCACCCACCCACCCATCCATCCATCCACCCACCCACCCACCCACCCACCCACCCATCCATCCATCCGTCCGTCCGTCCGTCCGTCCAATCCATCCATCCACGGTCAGCGGGCACGCTCCGTTTGCTCGCAACGCCGCTGAGAGAGCTGCAATTTGGTAGCTCACGAACGTAGCGTGTGGTATTTTTTCGTCTTTCGCGGGCTTTCTTTAGATGCCGGAAAAGAGGGCCCCGTAGGAGATACGATGCTAAAATAAACTGGATCGCTTGTTTATAAACCTGCTCTACAACCAAACGCAACGGTCTCGGTACTAAAATGAATATTTGAAAATTTGCATCATTCATCTTACTTAACTACTAAAGCGCAATAAAATATATTCTGAGGAGCGCCACATGATGGAAAACAATGTATCGTTGGTTTCAGCGGGCTGCGATTTAATGCTTTTTTTTTAAATGCTTGGGTCAAGTTACGTGACACACCTTGTATATCCTTTCTGTACGTAACCATGTAGATTAAATACCATAAAAGAAACAAAAGCTGGCGTGGCGGAGTGGTTAGCGTGCTCGCCTCGCACTCCGGGGCCCCTAATTCAATTCCCCAATTCACTTATCTTTTTTTTATTTATTCAAATACCTCACGGGCTCCGACTGGAGTATTATGTGAGGGGGGTTAAATAACTGGGGAGTGAAGAAGAAGCAAGTAAAAGATGGTTTTTTTTTTTAACATCATTATACAAAAGCAAGCGAATTCGACCAATTTTCTACTCTGTTTTAATGCCTCTAGGAATTTTCGCTCACGGCGAACGCCGTCGACACCGACAACGGCTTTTCTGCGACACGGGGCCCTTAACGCTGTCTCGTTAAAACATTTCGTCGTCCTCCCAGCGTCCGTAGCAATATTACAGGGGGGCTGAGAACCAGTCCGGCACCAGGCAAAACGGACTTCTCTCATAGTGTATGGAACACAAAACCTTACGGAACGATTCAAAACAGCTCTCCTGGTCTTTTGGCAAGATATTTAAACTCGCAGGTAATCGGCGAAGGATGATAACCTGTGATACATACCGAGAAATTTTGTGTACAGCAAAGTGAAGAGCCAAAAGCTCTGCAAAGAATACAGGAGTGTAACCACGGATGCCGACGGAATAGCTCCAAGCTAGATCCTGCGAATGTCCTATCGATGTTTTCTCACAATTTGCGGAGACATCAGCGAAGAGAAGCGAGTGATGTGGAATGTTCTCTAGGCGATCACCAAAAAGACCATTTACGATACCAGCGGGCGTGTGATTCGCATTGGAGGATATGATATGTTAATAATGTCTCCAAACCGTTGCAAGGAGCTTACTCGTATATGACGGGATTTAAGGATTGCCAACTCTCCCACACAAATAATCCTATATCTGTTTACAGCCTTGGAGTCTCTTGCGAATATGATTTGTAATCGTCCGTTCATTTTAAAGCTCTAACTGGCATAAATCCTGCCATTGCTATTAATCTTACAAAACTGTTCTCTTTCCTTGCTACTCACATTACAGGAGTATAAAGTTACGTTTTCATGCCGCCCTTAGGTTACTGAAAGCTATTTCAGGGTAAAACTACATTGACTAAAGCCACCATCCTTATTCTACAACGACAAATATTTCACATCTTCAGAAAAAAATCGTTCGTCCGATCGCAAACGCATCAAATTACTTTTATTAAGCCCCCTTTTTCACGTTGGCATATCATTCGTAAAAGCGTCGCGCATGGAGATTTTATTAACACGGTACGCTGCATAGAAAACTCCGAGGACTATAGATACTTCGAAGAACTTTCAAACAAACCGCGAATGAATACAACACGACATTTAAAACTGCATTAATATTCTGGTGCACAAGGATTCGGAAAAGCGAGCATTAGAATGATCGTAGCCAGTAAAGAAATACTACTTATCAACGGAGTGTTATAGCTTTTAAAAATAACTACAGGATGATGCCTTCTTTCTGTAGGCGCTCACGCATATGTTTTATGCGCATTTCAATGCTCATTTTTTGTGTCCACGTGTGTTGTCTTTCAAAGCACTGTTTTATTTGCTATGTAGGCTTGATCACACAACGCATAACTAATTTATTCGGGTGTTTTTTTTTTTCCTTGGTTCTGCGCGGCCTGTAACAGACGGTGAGCTAGCCGTTATTAAGCAGATTCACGTAACTAATGTCGACTGAGCTAGAGTGAGGGATCGATTATGTCCATTATCGCCATCTTACAGCACTCGAGAGGAAGCAGTCAATCCTTATTTTGCAACTCATCCTCCGGTCTTTCGCACGTCAGGGGTTGCACTTTTCGCTTTAATAAAAAAAAAAAAGTTAAATATACGCCGAACCCAGTTTTGAAACCTTGGGTTTAACCGAAATAGGTCATAATTCTTTGCAATTAAGACATAGCTAGCTGGCTGACGAATGCGAGTTACACTCAGTAAAAGTTGAATGTCAACTATGTAGGGAAGTCGTGGGCATGATACGATGATGGTATTGTTGGAAACGCAGCGCAGTTGTGATATTTGAGTTATTGCTACGCGGGCTTACACGCCTCTGCGGCGAGGGAGTCTTGAAACTGCCTTCTAGTTACACACTATTTGTTGAGTTGAGTTGAGTTTATTAACATTTTAGTTCTCAGTACAAGAAACTAAGGGCCGGGAACAAAAGGTACAAAACCTGTACCTGGCTGGGTCCCCTGACCCCATAACAAAGTTGGTAGCGATGCACCCCGAATAAACAAATCATAAACTAACGAAGAAAAACGAACAAAGCACTTTGAGCGAAAACAATTTAACATATTTTGAAATTGTGCACAACACTCGTGCCAATATTTAAACAAAATAAAAACTGTTTTAGCAAAACCCTGTGCAGAAACCATCAGAAAAATACAGAATCCATCAGGAGAGACACTTATAATCAATAATGTACAACAAATAAGTATGATGAGCATAAATCAAATATAGTCCATTCCACTCAAAAGCAGTCACTCGAAAAAAGTACACATTCTGGAAATTCTTTCTTTCTTTCTTTCTTTCTTTCTTTCTTTCTTTCTTTCTTTCTTTCTTTCTTTTTATTTGTTGCTTAGACATTTGCCTAAGATTCACAAAAACCGTAAACCGAACTACAACCACACAATGAAAATTTGGTGCAAAAATCTTTTCAATGTATTAATAGAAGGATAATTGTTCACTATCATCACGTGCTTAGAGCTGTTAGTCGATTACTGACATTAAACCGCACATTGGCGTCGCGAAAAACTACTACCTGGCTACCGCGACGATTGAGCGCGAGTTTCATCGCTCCAATCAACACGCAGACCGCGTGATGCCCTTCTTTCGCGCTCAACTTCCGCTTCCGTGTTTGTTTGCCGTCTACCTCATTAGACACCATAGAACTATACAAAGTCGTGCTGGGGCCGTGAGCACATCATTGTTAATAAGGTCCTGGTAAATGATGTTTACTGTAGAAAGCTAGTGAGAAATAAGACTAATTGGGCTTACTGAAAATGCTGTTTTTTTTTCTTAGTCATTGAAACAATGCAAAGCATATCAAATTTGTTATCTCTCACTGATTCGTCTTTTTTTTATATGCAAGTGACCAAGAGTTGCGTGGGAGTCGAGCAAGCCACCAAGTTGCATGTGATTTGTGCCAGCAACCATGAGCAGGCTGGCAATTTTGCAAATCGCCAGTGGTTACATTCATTCAATGACGCAAGCTTTCAATGTAAGTACCTTGCTTTTGGCACTGCATTGCTTCGGGATCCATGCACTGAGCAGCAAAATTGCTTCAAGAACAATAATGGGGTGCAGCAAACAAGACAAGACGAATTATGAAACGCGTGATGAAGGCGAAAAAGAGGAAAAATCGAACGACTATGAGATAAAACCACGTGAAAAAAGATGACCAACAATAACCCGGAAAAAACATGACCAACAAGGAGGGATGAAGTCTGAAGATACAGCACCTAGCGTCAAGTGATAAAAACTGAAGATCATTCCTGAAGAACAGTCGTCTTAGCGTCTAAGAATCTAAAAATTGTAAAACACCGAAAGAAAGGACGAAATAAGAGCACAAAACCAAGAGCACAAAACAAAACCGTGATCGATCTTGAGTTTCAACACATTTTTCTTTCATTTTGCCAACATGCAACACTATGCCACGTTTGCCCTACAGCCAACTGGCGACGAAAACTACACGCGTGAACTGCGAGCATGGCCAAGGTCAATTGAAATAGGTCGCGAAGCCGGGGCTTGAATGCGGTCCAGAACCAAGTGCTAGCGACATCAAATTAGGGGTGGAACTAAAGCGCCAAAATGAAATGAGTGGACAAACACGACTAGAAGGGTCAACACCGGGCAAAACCTTAGTAGTGATCACTTCATCCTTAGCATCACCTTCCCCACGACAAAACTTAAAAACAAAGCAAAAGAAATACGAACCACGGATTGGGACAAGTTCAGGCAACTTCGCGACAAAACAGCTCCAAAGGAGATCTCTAACCTTAGTGACTGGGTTATCTCCCTGAATGAGGATGTCAGCTCCACTAGCGTTGTGGTGCCAGTTGAGAAGGAGGAGCAGATTGCAGACTCAAAACTGTTACACCTGTGGCAGGCACAAAAAGGCCTCCAAAAACGCTGGAAGAAGCAAAAACACAACAAGCGACTACGCAAAAAGATCGCTGAAATCGAGAGGCGAATCGAGGAACATACACTTACTCTTCAAAAACAACAATGGAACCAAATATGTGAAAGCGTCAATGGACAGCTCGGAAATAAGAAGACATGGCATCTTCTAAGACACCTGCTCGACCCAGAACAAACACGTCCCGTGCAACAAAGTCAACTGTACAGACTCATACATAAATATGAGGGTACAACTGAAGACCTAATCAAAGAGCTAGCAGAACGTTATCTAAACACGGATGATGGTACCACTCAACCAGACTACCGGGGGACTCCTAATCCAAATTTAGACGCAGACATCACAGACGCAGAGGTCTGGTACGCAATTGGAAAACTGCGGACAACATCTGCGGCAGGACCAGACAAAGTAACAAATAAGACTCTCAGGAACTTAGACGCAACGTCGATCGCGGCGGTTACAGACCTTATGAACAAATACTGGCATGCAGGCAACATACCACCAGAGTGGAAACACGCGAAAATCACTTTTATTCCTAAAGCGGGTAAGAAACTCAGCACTGAGAATCTACGCCCAATTTCATTAACATCATGCCTAGGCAAACTCATGGAGCATGTCATCCTCAATAGGCTCCAAAACTATGCGGAGGACATGAACCTCCTACCTGAAACAATGTTAGGATTCAGGGCCCAACTATCTACCCAGGACATACTCTTGCAGCTTAACAAGGACATAATTGAAGCTGACGAGGGAACAGGAACGAAAGCAATATTGGGTTTAGACCTTGTTAAAGCTTTCGACAACGTCACCCACAAAGCCATTTTGACAAACTTGTCAGAACTCAACCCCGGAGAAAGAACGTACAACTACATCCGATCCTTCCTCACTAACAGAACAGCAGTGATAACGGTCGGAACAATAGAGTCTGCCCCAATCACACTAGGAAGTAAAGGAACGCCACAGGGCTCCGTCCTGTCCCCTTTCCTTTTTAACCTCTCCCTCATCAAAATTCCCCCCAAACTGGCACAAATACCAGACCTACATCACACGTTCTATGCAGATGACATCACACTTTGGGTAACCAAAGGATGCGAAGGCTACATAGAAGACACACTCCAAGCAGCAGTGGACATCATTGAGGCATGCGCATGGGAATCCGGCCTCACTTGTTCTGAGCAAAAATCTGAACTCTTCGTGATCCGTCGTAAACAAAGAGGTAGGCGTACCACGACATCCCCCCCCCCCCCCCCCCCCCCCCCCGCAAATAAACGTCTATGTTAATGGACGATCTGTCAAAGTGGTACAGACCATGAGAATACTGGGGTTGTATTTACAAACAAATGGAAAGAATACTGACACACTCACTAAGCTAAAACGCACGGTAGAAGCGACGGCGCGATTAATCCGCCGCATAGCTAACCGCAGACAAGGGGTGAGGGAAAGAGATTTATTCCGACTAGTGCAGGCCTTTGCGCTAAGCAGGATACTCTATGCCACCCCTTATCTCAAATTTTCGAAAGCAGAAAAGGACAAATTGGATAGTATGATACGGCAGGCCTATAAGGCTGCGTTAGGACTCCCACTAAATGCCTCAACTGAAAGGCTTATGAGGTTAGGAATACATAACACCTACAATGAACTGAAAGAAGCCCATTTAATGGCTCAAACAGCGCGATTAGCCAATTCCAGAACTGGCAGGAGTATTCTTACCAGGCTCGGAATTAACTTTCAACCTACGAATAACGATGCTAAAGTAGACTTACCCCGCGACTATAGGACGGCCCTACTAATCAAACCACTCCCCAAAAACATGCACCCCTTAAACCATGAGGGTAGAAGACAAGCAAGAGCCAAAGCCTTACATAACAAATACAGACAGTGCGCTGGAACACTTTATGTAGATGCGGCAGAATACAAAAATCCCAATGCCTTTGCAATTGTGGTTGTGAACGAGAATGGTGACCACATCGTCTCGGCGACAATCAAAACGAAATCCTCTGAAACGGCAGAAGAGGCGGCTATAGCCCTCGCCCTAGCGCATACCCAAGGGAGCATCATCTTCAGCGATTCCAAAATGGGTATCAATAATTTCGCTAAAGGACGAATTACAAACACCTCCCTTAGAATCCTTAACACAACCAAATTCTCACCAAATTATTCCGAATTGATATGGGTCCCAGCCCATTCGGGGAATCCGGGGAACGAGGCAGCCCACAATAAAGCCCGAGGTTTCGTCGACCGGGCAGTGGATGAGTCTGGCTCCCTGAATTTCACGAAGGACTCCATGATCACATATCATGATCTCACCAATCATTTTAAGCTAGAGAGGAGAATTTTCCCCCCTCCAGACAAAAGACTTACTAAAGAACAAGAGGTTACGTGGCGTCGTCTACAGACGAGATCGATACGCACCCCATCACTCCTCGCGCACATTCATCCAGATCTTTACAACCCAAACTGCAAACACTGTGGCCAACGTGCTACCTACGATCACATCCTGTGGGACTGCAAAATAGAGCCACCTCCGGGTGATCTAGTTACAGCTCCTTCTCTCGAGCGGTGGGAGACCGTGCTGGCTAGCTCTGACCCCAGAACGCAAGTTTTGGCGGTGGAGTGGGCTGACAAAGTCGTCGAGGGCTATGTACTCTCGACCACTTAACGCGACCTTTTGCCAAGCTCTTCCCGGCGAATAAAATGTTTTACAATCAAAAGAGGAAACTAATTAGGACATATTTTGTGTTTCAAAAGCATTCAAAAACAATTGCAGTGATTCCGATTTAAAATGTTTTAGTTGTGTGCATTTTGTTAGAAAGTATAGCGCTTGCTTTGTAAAAATTTTATGACAGCGTTCGCTCAGAGCAGCGGCAATGGCAGCGGGACGATGCCAAGGTTGACGGTGCTCTGATCTTTTGACCATTCTGGTTGCTTTTGTTTGAAACTCGATTCTTCTAGCCCTACTTTTTCCTCGTTGCTTGTTGCTCGAGTTCTTGGTGTGCATCGTTCGTGTACAGTTTCCGCTTTTCCCTTTTGCCAGCGCTTCTGTGTAGTTTCGTTCGGTTGGGTGCGGTTCTGTCGCTTTTGCCCCAAAAGGGCATCGTCTGTGGCCATGGGGCCCCCATACGCAAAAAAGAGGTGTGCGGTTGCATGATGTGCGAGCGATAACCTGTCTGGCGGCGTCACATTTCATCGCTTCAGCGCTACACCTGCGACATTCAGCGCGACACCTGAGGCGAGGACGAAGGAAAAAGGCACAACGAGAACTGACTACCGAAAAATAGCGTTGGTGGTCGGCACTCGTCGTGTCTTCTTTCTTCGTTCTCGTGTCGGGTGTCGCGCTGAAGCGTCGCGGCGTTCAACAGTTTATTTTTCCCGCCAAGCAGCACGTGACGCTGACGTCACAAATATGACCTGACAAAAACACGTGAGTTTGACGTCACTTTTTAGTTGTCCACGCATTTCGAAGACGGCGCTGGCTGCGCACCACAAGCCGCCATGTTTTGAACGTATGGGCTTCTATGCAGCCTACGCTACCATAGTACATCTACCTTGGCATGGCACTCACCGATGCTGATTGCTCCGTCGAAGAATGGCCGCCTGCTCTCGGTTGGTTGTTGCAGGCGCTAATGGCATAGCACACACGAGGATGAACACGAGACGAACCCCCACCCAAAATTTCTAGGCTTGGCTCCCTGGCTAATTCCTGGTTAGTTTGAACTTTTATTTGGCGCATTTACTAAATATTTTTTTTTTAACTCGCAGCATCATGGCCGGCGGGGTTGGTGCGCATTGAGGCACCCCTACGCACGGCTAGGGTAGCTATGTTAGAGCACTGCACGGGCCACAATCTGAGGCCCAAGCCCGGCCCGGGCCCGAGACCTGAAGCCCGAGCCTGGCCCAGGCCCGCGGCTTCAAGCCCGGGCCCGGCCCAGGCCCGCTAAATTATCGCTGTAGCGAGCCCGGCCCGGCCCGTGAATCCCGGAGTGAGGCCCAGCCCGGGCCCGGCCCGGCCGCGTATTCGCCAACTGCAGCCTGTACAGCCACAAGGCTTGAAACCACGGTGAATTTATCTGACTGAAGATTGTCACAACGCCTTACCTAAAAGGGATAATAATCCTCTTAAACGGCGTTATATGGCACTAAGCATCACGATTTGCGACCTAAAAGGGAAAAAATGAAAAAAATGTATTTAAAAAAAGCAATAAAACTACGGTACAGAAAGCGGAGTCGAACGGCCGACCTTCCATACGCAACACGAGCCTCTAATCATAGCCATGCTCTAATCCACTGCGCCATAGCAGCGATGCCAAGCCGTCGTTCTGAATGAATATTTATAACCAGCCTTAATGTGGCTGCTACCTGCCGGTGGGCGGCGCTGTCATCGCTGGCTGTACCGGCTGCATTTGGCGAACACGCGGCCCGGCCCGTATCACAGTAACGCTTGAGGTATACTGCTCACTCTGGGCAAGCAGACTGCGACTAGATCGATAAGGAACTCGCCGACAAAGGTTCTGAAACCACAGTTTGGGTTGAAGAAAGTTGCTTCTTTTTAACCCAGAAGGAAGTGATTAACAGTAGCGCTCGCAAGGCCTGTCCTTTGGACAGTGATCTCGTGTACGTGCGCAAAGATAAACTGGGAAGTTCCGAGAGCCAAATAAAAAGGGCTGCATTCAAGCGTAATAGACTACTTTTCATTTCGCCATGATTTTAATCAGTTATATTTTGCCGCCAACGAAGTATAAACATTGAAGCTGGCTAGCAAGCAGTGGGATGACATTTTTTTAGTGAACGCGATCTCTCAGGCTTAACTCATAGCCGAACTGGTCGCCTTTCAGCAGAAACGAAAAGCTAAAAGGCTTGAGTATTTCGCGGTGTGTATTTGAAGACTATAAGCATCCTAAACATATATTCTTCCCGAATGCATTTCTAATAGTTTACAGGTATGTTTTGGGATGACGAACGATCAATGGCCAATTAAGGCAGGTTGAATTTAACTTTTACTGGTGGAGCAGAAGATAACGCGCGAACCACGTGATAACTTATAGTGCAGAACACTTGTCATGGCAAGAAGGCTCTTGAAGAAGCGAGGAGGGATAGATGTGGTTATGAGATGAGAACTACAAACTCTCGCAAGCTTTTGTGGCTATTTAATTTACGACATGTTCCGGTCAGCTGATCAAAAAGAAAACCAAACGCGCTTTAGTTTGTGAATTTTCTCTCATGAGAAAGATATAGCTAAAAATAAAAGCTATGTTTGGGGGGCTGTGATAGACACCGAAGCAAAGGGCTCCGGATCATTTCGACCACCTGGGTATCTTCAACGAGCAATGATACTGCAAAGTACGCTGTCATCCTTGCCACCTAAATAAAAATGCGGCCGCCGAGGTTAGGAGCAAACCCTAGTTCACCGGCTCAGTAGTCAAGAAACTTGACCGCTAAGCCACCGCGGCGCGGAAATAGGGAAATAAATAAGTCAATGAATAAAGCTTAGTTTTTTCTCAACGCGTGCTATAACCCATAGCTCATCCGTGTCGCTGCTCCAATGCCGCAGTTGTGTACTTCACTCTGCAATAGTGAATGAATAGTCGGACATCAGCCGTTTCTGTACAAACCGAAGGCCGGCTCGGGTCCGCAGCTTTAAGCCCGAGCCCGGCCCAGGCCCGCAACTTCAGGCCCGGGCCCGGCCCGGCAAAACAAATCATGTCCCGGCCCGACACGGCCCGCGGGCCGGGCCGGGCCCGGGCTTTCGGGCCGGCCCGAGCCCGTGCAGTGCACTAAGCTATGTAAGGACATCTCTGGGGAAAATATTCCATTAAGTCAAGGAGCCGTGATAGAGCTGCTTCCAGTTCTTGAGGCAAATGACGATACAACTCCTGCAGCGGCTTCCAAAATGCCTTGCACTTGGGAGGCTACATGCCGCCAATCCTTATGACAAAGAAGCACGAAGAGCGGTGACGGCATACAAAAGCTGCCGCTGCATTTACTATGGATGTTCCCATATCGAGCCGGAGTCAGAATTGCGGCAACTGCAAAAAATATCGCGAACAAAGACACTCGGAGCGAATGGCCTTTTCCACACCTGTCTCAATGAGGCACAAAATTTTGTCACTTCGAGCTTTCAACTGTGATGCTTAACAAGTCTAACAGAAAAAAAAAGTGCGCAACAAAATGAAGCTCGACTGCCTTACGGTGATTAGATCATGTTCGATCTACGACTTCAATGCTAAAACAGCTTCAGTGTCTACTGGGTTGTTGGCTAGAACGTGACAAAATCGGCTCTTTCCTCGTTGGCGTTGCATAACCCTCCTCGCAGCGCCGCCCCTCCTCCTCCGCTGTAATGGGGTGTTCGGCGTATTTTCCTGTTTTCGATTGTTTACTGTATGTTTCTCTTGCACTGATCTGTGCAATTGCTTGCCACTGCACTACTGCTTGACCTACTGCTTGCCACAGTCCTTGAAGGAATGCATCCAGCTCTCAAAAAGTCTACAGGGAGAATAGTGATACTGCATCTAGTTTGTTTCATTCCCGCTGCATATGCTCAAAGCATAAATTAATTTCTTGCTTTTTCCCTCGTATGCCAAATACAACACTTATCCGGCAATTCCTGAACGTGGTAACGTTTTCGAGGTGTCAGTGTAAGTTCAACGCGGGAAAACCCAAGTCGCCGCTACGAATAATTCAAACAAGGTGCACAAATCAGTGCAATAGAAACATCCCGTAAACAATCGAAAACGGGAAAATACGGCGAATCCACTGTTAGAGCGGAGGAGGAGGGGCGGCGCTACGAGGAGGGTTATGCAACGCCAACGAGGAAAGAGCCACAAAATCACTCTCGCAAATTCACACTATCTCTACCAACGTTACTAGAACAATCAGTTTCACAGCTCTGCCCTGAGAACTGTCCCAAGTGGCGGTCGCACGAACTAGTGGCGCTGCAATCGAGTCTTGCTCCCTCGTCGCCGCTCGGTGCGGCTCGCTGGCCCTGCTGCGCCCTTTTTAAAGAGCGCTCGCGACAGCCGTTTTGTGTCGTCTGCTTCTCAGCTAATTTTAAGGCGAAAGCCTTTAATGCCTCATACTGTCGTTAGCAGCCGTGTCGGCAGATGTGTCCGCTTTCCGCGTCACTACTTAAAAAAAACTGTCGAGGCTGAGAATCGAACCGGGGCCTTTGGCATTTGAAGTCACTAACTACTCATTTGGCATTTGAACTAATCATTAACTCATGACTAGTTAGTCATGATTGGTTAGTCATGACTAGTTATTAATTAACCAGTCATTACTAGTCATGAATGGTTAGTCAGTCATGGTTAGTCATGACTGGTTAGCCATGGCTAACCATGACTAATGACACATTAGTCCTGGCTGGTTAATCATTAAGCAGTCGACTAGTTAGTCATTAACCAGTCATGACTAGTTAGGACTGTTTAGTCATGACTGTTTTGTCATGACCAACGTTACTAGAACCAAGTTCTAGTAACGTTGTGTGCCAACGGCCGTGTGGCCTAAGTTGCGTGGAAAGGCTTTCGGCTCGCGCACTTTAGATCGTCAAAGTGGCCCCTGAATTTTTTGTTAGTATTTTGTGACATTGGGCCTCTTCATGCTGACCTGCTTTGCACCGGGATGCAATAGCGGGTATCCCAACGATGACTCCACGGACAGTCATTTCAGCGTTTTTGCAATTTTTTTCACAATATTAACAGCCTAATTTTGCATCACACAAACGTGTCCTCCAAGATAACACGCAGCTTCGAAGCAAAAGCTGCCGTAATGGAAGTATTATTTTTAGGGGTGTGCGAATATCAAATTTTTCGAATACGAATCGAATACGAATACTTGATTCCGAATATCGAATCGAATACCGAATAATCAAGGACAGATGCATTTAACCTATACAAAACATTTATTTGAGCACCCAGGAACATCACAGTTCAACTATCGAGGATTAAATAAACACAGAAAGTTTGTGGCTGCACAAAAAGTATCAAAGTCTCGAACATTATTCTTAGAAGAGTGGAAATATCAGAGAGGATGGCTAGTACACAGCATTGATTAAAGCTAGCTTGCCATCACCACAAAAGCGCGTTGCTGGAATGAACATAAAAGGCTGTCGTGAAGGAAAACCAGCTGCCCCACATGGTCAGGCAGTAGTAGTTCCCTTCCAGCTGAAACGACTCCTCCAGCCACAGAAAATTCCCTCTCACTTGGAACTGACCTGGCACGTATTGCGAGGTACTTCGTGCACAGTTCTGGCTATAGCAGCTTCGCAGGTATAGCCACAAAAGAGCGCAGTCAGCTACGGCATGGCCCTTGGAGGAAGGAAACATTTTCCTTCCTCGAAGGCAAAATTCGAAGGAAAAAATTTCCTTCATCCATGTTAGAGTGTACTAGAAAGGTCTGAGTGAGACGAACGAGGCGCTCAAAGCGAGGCGCTGGCTGTCGACAGAATAGAGGGCGCTGTGATCGCAGTGGATTGGCTGGGCGCGCCGGCAGACGCGGCGCAAGCTGTGCGCTGCGGCCCCTTCTGCGGCGTCTTGTCTGTACGGGTTGATTCTTTTTATTCAAACAGGGGTCATTGGCGCAGTACAGCACAAGATAGGTCCCCGAGGTATTTTGGAACGCTTGTAGTCGCTGTCTCCACAAAAACCAGAAATTGACCGTCCCCTCCATGTGCGCGGCAGGCGAGTTGCAACTGCAGCGCACTCCACAAGTTCGCGTGTATGTCTGGCCTGGCAGCTTACACCGAGTCTACCATTAGCAAACTTTTGTTCTTCGAATACTGATGAAATATCCGTCGTCATGCAAAGGTAAATAAAAAGTCCTTAACCAGACAATGTGTATTAGGCAGCGGAATCGCGAAAGAATATGGTGTCAGCGCGGAAACGAAATAAATTTTCGCGGAATGAATGGACGTGCACAAAAACGGAGCGCAGGAATGCGTTCGGCGCGATTTCGCGCTTCCAAATGAAAGTCTGGAATCGCAAAGTAGAGAAATGTTACAAGGTCGGAGCGCTAAAGGGCCTCCGCGTGCGCAAATCGCAACAGCTGAGTGCAAGACTGGGATTCGAACACCACTCAGCGCTCAATTTACTTCTCTCTGAACACTGGCCAAAGTACTGTACGTTGTACAAGCAAAATAGTTTCTTAGTGTTGCGTAAGGATGAATACATTTTTGGTTATGGTAATAAAAGGCCGTGAAACATGTCAATAATTGAAAAGGAATGATGTATATTAAACCACTGATGGCAAGTGCAACTCAAATGTATGGCCAACTGATGCAAAATAGGTCAACATTTATTTTGCGAAAGCAACAAGCAGTACTGCTTGTCAGCGTCATAGGCACCTGCGCACTTTTAGGTGCTTCGTCCTTTGACGCCTTTCATCATTTGATTTGTTTATGCCCTTAATCAGGAAGTGGAGCCGTGTTACAATACAAAACTTCACAACCTTGCACTTTACTTCGCCTTCATGGACTGTGCATCTAATTGTTTTTGTTCTGGTCCTGAGCAGTGACAGCACGTGCAGAATGCTGTCAGCATGTGTAACTGATTCATGCTGAAGCAGCCCGTAAAGGCACTCTCCCGACTCGTCGTCGTAGTTTCCACTGTCCTGCACGGCCGTAGGTGCAGGCTTTCTTCCTTTTGCAGCCCGGGCTTTTGAGCACGGTAGACGTGCCCCGCTTGCGTAGTGCACGTTTCACAGGTGCCTTTGAGCTCAAATACTTCGGCTTATTGGGAAAAAGCGTGGGCACTGCTTCCGGTGTGAGCGCGGGCACTCCGCGCGCAATTCTCACTTCTTTGCCGGCCACTAGTCACTAAGTATGTACCGTTCTTCAAAGTGCAGCTCACACACTGCGCAGTTCTCATCCAGAGGTTTGTCAGCGCGATGGGGGTTCCGCTCCCAGGCTTTCCTTCGAACCGCATCTTTCGGGACGCTGAACAACGACAGCTTCTTCTCGGCTGGGACGCCCGCGTAGCCGGTGCGACATCCAGGTGCGTAGCGGTGACGATGCCTTCGATTAGGCATGCCACACACTTTGATGGTAACTGCAGGATAAAAGAGTGATCACAAAAGAACGAGCTACGCGAAAAAAAAAAAAAAAAACGCCGCCGCTAGCTGCTCGAGAACATTCCTGACGCATCGTCTGCTCCGGCGCAACCCAATCCACTTCGACCGCAGCGCCACCGCAGCATTTTCGACGCGGAGCGCCTCACCCCCAAGCAAGCGCGGAGCCGGTTGTTCGGCCCACTCAGACCTTTCTAGTACACTCTAATCCATGTGCATCATAGAGTTTCTTACTATTACCTAGAGGGAAAGCTGGCGGCGCTGCCCTTCAGCCACCGTGGACGCCCAAAGCATCATGGGGCGGTGAGCTACTTGTTGCGGAACAGTCGTAGTTTTTCGGGAACACAGAGTGGTACTACTCAGACGTTTCATTTCAAAAACGTTGTTCGTGTGTGCGCAGACGACTTTCGCGCGACCGCAGTGTGCAAAAACCATAGTAGTGAAAACGCGACGACACACGACGCCAATAAAAGGTTTTACTCTTCTGAAATGCCATTAAAAAACCTCTTAAAGTATCTAAGCAACAACATTTTTTTTTAAAACATATTTACTTTTAAAAGTGCGCTTGTTAATTACGAAATATTAGTTCTTATAGTGTTCATTGCTTGGCCAATAGGAGAGCGAGTCGTCTCTTATTTTGGGCAAATTTTGCACTTAAATGCTTTTCTGCTCGTTTGTTGCAATCATTAGACAAGATTTTCAATGTCAGGACGTTTGTAGTTATCAAACAGCTTTATTTCTTGATTATTTTTTGGCCAAAAGTTGCAGTTCCGCAACAAGTAGCTCACCGCCCCATGATGCTTTGAGCGCCCATGGTGGCTGAGGTGGTCACGTGGGGTCTCCATGCAAACTCCCATAGACGGCTTGCCAGCTTTCCCTCTAGGTAATAGTAAGAAACTCTATGATGTGCATTGCTCTGGGCGCCGCCATGTTGTTATGTCTCTGTCGATAGGGCTTGCGGACCGAAATGAACGCCGGGGCTCACAATGAATATTCGGCTAGATACGAATATTCGCGTCGGGCGAATATTCGAAAGAACACGAATACTTGAATTTCGATTCGAATACGAATACTAAAAATGTAATATTCGAAATATATTCGAAAATTTAGAATATTCGCACACCCCTAATTATTTTACTGCAGCCATGTAGAGCGCGAATGCAGCTCGCCAAAACCTCATATGTGCCGGCCGCTCCACGCTTCCGCGCTGCGTGTAGCAGACGACGCGCCCAGCAGAGAGCAAGACTCGACTGCAGCGCCGTTAGTTCTCGTGACCGCCGCTTGGGACACTCTCCTCCGCTGGGCGGTATGGGGAGCTGTGAAACTGAGTTGGTTCTAGTAGCGTTGATCTCTACGCACAGAGCATTTAATAATTCATCTGTTTGCAACGTACCTGTGCCTTAAGCAGGGCAGAATCGTGGGCCTGTTGGTAAGGCATGTCAAGGGAGAAAACCAGCCAAAAAAGACGGAAACACAAGAAGAGAACGACACAGGACAACGGCTGGACTAACAACTGAATTTTTCATTGAGTACAGACCGCCAGGTAATCACCACGCATGCGCCAAGGCAACACTCAAACATGATCACTCAAATAATCAAATTCTTTTGCCGTTAATGCTATCGATGGTGAGCTGACGCAAGCATTACCATGTTAGGCAATCTGGAAGGCCTCAAAGATTTCACGAGCCTTCCGTGCTTTTCCGCAGCCCAGGATGGTGACATCTGCGAAACGTGGGGAACATTTTCCGGGACATCTACTGCAATGCAGAGCAAGATTACCATCTTCACCAGCGCCGACTTTTGTTCTGTGCTTGCGCAACCTCTCGTTCACACAGTCCCCAGTCTGACCTATGTAAAATTTTCCACAGGTCAGCGGAATCTTGTAGATCACTTCGGTCCGGCACTTTGTGTACATAGTTCTATGTTTGGTCGTGCAACGCTTCTTTTTTCCGCCAGGCATAATTCGTGCGCAAAGACCTGAAAGCTTAACTGGCGCAGAAAACACCAAATGACCCCCTGGCGCTCAGCGACTTTCTTAACATTGTGCGCCACTTTGTGCAGATAAGGCATGACTTGCACTTTTTTCCTTTTGTCAGTTGCATCATTGTTTCCCTTCTTGGCCATGCCATTCATCTCCTTTAATACGGATTCAGCGACCGCTCTCAACATTTCTCCTGGGAAGCCTGCATCAGATAGACGTTGGGCTTGCGTAGTGACACTGGTTGACACGGTGTGGCAGCAACATTTTTTCACGGCGTTATGGAAACAAGCCTTGGCAATACCTCGCTTGACTAGTTTAGAGTGGTTAGAGTCAAAGGGTAGCAGCCCCTTTTTTGTTCTTGGTGAGTACATCCAGCACACATGGCCTTTTCCAGAAAAGGTTAGCAACAAGTCTAAAAAACGGATGGAATTGTTAGTGGCTAGTTCGTGAGTAAACTTCAAATGGGATGAGCAGCGTCTAAAGGCACCCAAAACATGTTCAACCATCATCTTATAGGAGTCAATAGGTCCGATGTTTAAAAGCACTAAAAAGTCATCAACATATCTGACAACTCGCAGAACACACCCGTCGTCCAAAAACTTACAAGGGAGCGGTCAAACTTTGCTAAGAAAATATTGCAAAGCACTGGGGCTACACAAGCTCCTATACAAATTCCATTTTTCTGGATATAAAACTTGTTATTAAACTCAACCAGTGTCGAAGAGAGGTACATTGCAAGAAGCTCCAAAAAACTTTCGCTCTGAATACCACATCTTGTTTGAAAGGCCACTTCACCGGACTCTTCAATAAGTTCTTTCACCGCATGGAACAGTTCGTCGCGAGGAATTGAGTAGAAAACGTCCTCGATGTCCACAGAGAAGGCCATGTTAGCTCCTTGTAGGTCTTGCTGGAGCTCCTGCACGAGTGACGCTGAGTTCCTAATCCCGAAAGGGTCTATTGGACAAAGACTATTCAGATGTCGTTGAAGATAGTGTCCAACCACTTTCTGCCACGAGCCCTCTTGTAACAATGGCTCTCAACGGTACCGATGGCTTGTGTGTCTTTGCTGAGAAAAACACTTGTAGCGAGTTCCGCGAAGATTTCTTTACAGATTTGAGCAAGTGGTCCAAATTCAGTTCTTCAAGAAGCTGCTCAGCAGCAGACCTTACCTTACCATGGTGATGCTTGAGTCAGCTCACCATCGATAGCATTAACGGCAAAAGAATTTGATTATTTGAGTGATCATGTTTGAGTGTTGCCTTGGCGCATGCGTGGTGATTACCTGGCGGTCTGTACTCAATGAAAAATTCAGTTGTTAGTCCAGCCGTTGTCCTGTGTCGTTCTCTTCTTGTGTTTCCGTCTTTTTTGGCTGGTTTTCTCCCTTGACTGTGCCTTAAAGACTAAGAAAAAGGGCTGAAATGTTGTGCTCTTTAAATTCTGTTTCTTGCGTTAATTTAAAATGCTAACAGTTCTTGTTCTTTGATAACTGTCACATTCATAATATCGCTTCAGTTCTATTTGGCTACAAATTTGGCGCCAAGTTTGAAAGGTATGGCTACCTTTGGCTACTTTCAGCTCAAGTTTTGGCTCCTTCTAAAATGTTTCCAACGGCAACACTGCGCTTGAGTCAAACAAACATGGCGGCGCCCAGGTATCGAAGCACATAGAGTTTCTTACTACTACCTAGAGGGAAAGCTGGCGGCGCTGCACTTCAGCCAACATGGACGCTCAAAGCATCATGGGGCGGTGAGCTACTTGTTGCGGCACAGTCGTAGTTTTTCGGGAACACAGAGTGGCAGTACTAAGGCGTTTCATTCCCGAAAACGTAGTTCGTGTGTGCGCAGACGACTTTCGCGCGAACGCAGTGTGCAAAAGCCATAGTAGTGAAGACGCGACGACACACGACGCCAATAAAAGGTTTTACTCTTCCGAAATGCCATTAAAAAACCTCTTAAAGTATCTAAACAACAACATTTTTTTTTAAAACATATTTACTTTTAAAAGTGCGCCTGTTAAGTACGAAATATTAGTTTTTTTAGTGTTCATCACTTGGCCAATAGGAAAGCTAGTCATGTCTTATTTTAGGCAAACTTTGCACTTAAATGCTTTTCTGCTCGTTTGTTGCAACCTTTAGACAAGATATTGAATGTTAGGACGTTTGTAGCTATCAAACAGCTTTATTTTTTTATTAATTTTTGGCCAAAAGTTAGAGTTCCGCAACAAGTAGCTCACCGCCCCATGATGCTTTGAGCGCCCATGGTGGCTGAGGTGGTCACGTGGGGTCTCCATGCAAACTCCCATAGACGGCTTGCCAGCTTTCCCTCTAGGTAATAGTAAGAAACTCTATGTCGAAGCATGTATGGAATCTAAAATCGTGTAGAGCCGGCTCTGGGCTGCTGCTGCACCTGTTTTGCCTTTGTGTTCTTCGTGGATCTTCGTAGCCTTGTGCTGCTGGAGTTCTCCTGGCAAGACCGCTCTCTTCAGCTGGTGAAACGGCTCTGTGTTTCGCGCTGCTATGAGCAGGAGAAGCTGCGCAGTCCCAGGCTGCTCGAGCAGCGAAGGCTCTCGTGGAGTGTCCTTCCACACATTTCCGTCTCAGAATGAGCGGAAAAGAGCGTGGATGCAAGCCCTGGGGATTCGTGAGCAACCGTTTCGGCGGGTGTGCTCGGCGCATTTCACCCGAGACGCCTTCGAGGGGTCACCACACGCTCTGGCATCCGCTGGCTACAAGCAGCGGCGGCTTCGACGCGACGCCGTGCCGTCGGTGGCAGGCGCTCAGGGGAAAACATCGGTGGAGAAAGTAAGCTGCGTTACTTGGTTACCGATGCATTGGCCGAGCAATGAAAGCTTCTAGCGATGTCCACGTTAGAGTTCAACGAGCCTATCTTCTTGCGTGATTGAGGTTGTCATGCTTTTACCGCTGTTCGGCCACGAGTAATGAATGACCCAGCAGCCGCTCGCTGTGCTCTCGCCTGTCGGCCGACGGGGATCATCCTGTGGGGCGTGTGTGTGCACACTTGTCGACGGCTCGAGTGGTGCTGTGCGGAGGAAAGTAAAGTAATTTCTCGCTGGCGAAAATCTTTCCCAGCCCAACTGGTTTATGGAACAATTCCCAGCTGGAACCAACTGGAAATTGTCCCATAAACCAGTTGGGCTGGGAAAGAATTTCGCCAGGATTTGCGCTCGGGCGCTGCCTACGACCTTCCTAGGTTTTAATAATATCGCGCTACCAGCGACCACGCAGTGTGACGATGATAAACAGGAAATGAGCAGGGAGGAAAGGAAAAACGAGGAAAGGAGAAGAGAGGAATGTGTTGATTGTTCATTGTGTTACTCTTGTTGGTATTTGTGTGTGTAATTGTTCTTTCGTCGCCATATTACGACCATGACTTGTAACGCATTGTAACCACTTCTTCCAGAACAGGGCAAAAACAAAACAATGCATCGATGCATGAAGTATTGTCTGGAATGTGAACCTTCTGATTTCCTGTTGTGGCTGCAAAGTGTGAACACAGTCATAAGGGCATAAAGTAATCCGTAGTTCGCTTCAAGTCAATATAGAGCTGTAAAAAAAAATTCATTTTTCAAAGGCATCTTCACATGGTCACAGTGGTTTTTTGCAACAGGTAGTGTGGCAGGCTGCGACCTCGACATGTAAGCAGAGGCTATAGCTACCTCTGATGTCAACCTGTGCTGTGCCGATGACAGGTTATGAAAGCTGCCAGTAAAATGATGATATACAGCTAACATATGAGTTGAAGAGGAGTCCATCACTGCTCTGTTGGTTGGTACCAACCAACCATCTCTCCATATTTCAGAGGCACCTAACCGAACCTGAAGAAGCTGGCCTTGCTGATGTTTCTGCACTGCAAATACCATATACTTCAAGCTTAAAAGTGAGATTTTAAACTTTATGTGTGTGGGCCGATATGAAAAAAGAATTGTGCTAAAAAATTAACTTTTCACATAGGTGCGTACAGAAGAGACTCCATTTTACCTTGAAATCGGTGCAAATGTGGAGATTGGTGTTTCTTCACCAGTTCAGCTTCGCTTATCAGGCCTTACTTTGAACACTGGAGAGGAAGTACATGGAAAACATTTGGTGAGTGGCCAGGTAGTATTTTTTATTTATTTTATTTCAAGACGCCCCTAAAGGCCCTCTTCATGAGGGTATTACATATGGTGTGGTAAAAATTACAACTTGAATACATAGAAGGAACATCTAACATGAGTAACAGGGAAAAAAAAAGAAGCAAGAAAAGAGCAATAACTGGTAGTCAGCGAGAATCGAAATGTGGTGGAACAACAAGACGCAAAATAAACAGAATGAAAAAAAAAAACAAGAAAAAACACAGATAAATGCAGCGGAATAAACAGAACGAAAAAACACAACTCAAACACATTACGGTGAGCAGAACAGAACTAGAAGAAAACTACACATCGCTTTGATTTTTTAAAAGTTCATGAAATGATGTCGCATTCGTTTCAATTGCCATTGTGGAAGGCAGCCGGTTTCAATCAATAATGGTTTTGGGTATGAATGATTTGGGAAAACTTGAAGTATGACATGTGATGCGTTTTATCTTAAAAGGATGGTCATGGCGTGGAAACACTGCTGAGGGTAAGTGAAAAAAATCGTTGTGAAGCAACTGATGATGATAAATTTTGTGAAAAAGAGTTAAGCGGGCCAGTTTACGACTATGTGAAAGGCTGTCACGTCCAGCACGAGCTTTTAACGCCGTGACGCTAGTAAAACAAGAGTAATCGGAATAAATGAAACGAGCAGCATGGTTTTGCAGGGATTCTATGTTATCTTTGATGTAGGCTTGATCTGGGTCCCATATGGCGGAAGCGTACTCAATTTTAGGTCGAATTAGTGCAATATAAGCAAGTTTATGCACGTGCACCGGAGCATGTCGAAGGTTACGTTTTAAAAGGCCAACAGAACGGTTAGCAGCTGCTAGAATGAAGTTAGTATAATAGTTCCAGGTTAAGTCTGATTGAAGGTAAACTCCTAGATACTTGTAAGTGGAAGTTGTCTCAACTGTTATGTCATTAAGAGTGTATGCGGTTGGTATGCGATAAGAATTTCTAGTAAAGGAGATGAGCTTTGTCTTAGAGAGATTTGGGGTGATAAGCCATAGCTGGCACCAAGTGTTAATACAATCGAGGTCAGTTTGTAAAGATTGTTTGTCAGAGTCATTTGTAATGGTTTGGTACACAACACAGTCGTCAGCAAACAGTCTAATTTGTGATGAAGTGCAATTTGGTAAGTCATTAATAAATATTAGAGAGAGGAGGGAACCAAGCACACTCCCCTGAGGCACACCAGATGTGACATGGGCCATTGTAGAGTTAGAATCGTTAGCAGAAGTGAACTGATCGTGAGATGAAAGGAAGTCTTTAATCCATCCATGAGGGTGAATATTAAGATGCGATAGCTTGAGAAGTAGTCTATGGTGTGGAACCCGATCAAATGCCTTCGAAAAATCTAAAAACAAAGCATCGATCTGAATTGCTGCATCCAAAGAAGTAAATAAGTCGTTAGTAAATCCGGCGAGCTGAGTGTCGCAAGAGAGGCCCTTGCGAAAACCGTGCTGATATTTAAATATGATGTTATGATCTTCAGGATAATGAATGATCTGAGTGTGTAGGACGTGTTCAAGGAGCTTGGAGAAGGTGCAAGTCAATGAAATTGGTCTATAGTATAGAGGATCAGAGCGGACGCCAGATTTGAAAATTAGAATTACTTTGGCTATACGCCAGTCATGAGGGATGGAGCCAGATGATAAAAACTGAGAAAAAAGTGCAGACAAGGCTTGGAAAATACTGTGAGATATGTTTTTTAGTATTTTGTTGTTAAAGCCCTGTGGATCTGCACTTGTGGTAACTTTAAGATTGCTTAACAAAGAAAAAATACCATCTTTAATGACTATTGGGGGCATAGAATAATCATGAAATGGGTTGAGAACTGGAGAGGTGGTGCTGACTTCTTGAGTGAAAACAGATGAGAAGGCATTGTTGAAGAGCTGAGCAGAATGGACATCGTCCAGCTGGTCATCATTAGAACTTGTCAACAAAGAATCAGCACGCGAATGAGGGTTAATTACACTCCAAAACCTACGGGGGTTATTAGATAGCATGGTGGGCAAAACGTCACCATAAAACTGGCGATGGGTAGCTTTAAGCATTTTTTGGTAATTTTTATCACTTTGTTTGTATTTTTCCCATGTGTTTAATTGGTTGTTAGCAACTGCCTGCATAGGCAAACGTTTTTTCTTATTATTAGCTCTTTGCAGCTGCCCACTGAACCATGGCGCACTTTTGCTGCACTTAATTGCTATAACCGGTATGTATTTTGTAATGAGGTTAATTGGAGTAGTTTTAAACACTATCCAGTTCTGTTCAATGGAACGGAATGAAGATTCAGCCAAGAACCGCCCAGAAAAAGAGGTTAATTCATGGTTCATTTGGTCAAAATTAGCTCTGCTGTATCACCTGATTAGCTTAGTGGTAGTTTTTCTTTCGATAATTCTGCCATTGATGCACCCAGTAATAATATCATGGTCAGAAAGACCATTAAGGTGAAATATTTTAGAACAAGCATCGGGATTATTGGTTAGAATGAAGTTGAGAATGTTTGCAGTGGTAAATGAGGATCGCGTGGGCTTTGTAATGAGCTGAGTTAGGTGAAAATCAAGACAAGTCTGTAGGAAAGCGTGCGCATCCTTATCACTTGGAGAAACAGATAGTGTTTCCCAATTGATACCTGGGAAATTAAAGTCGCTAAACACAATTAGGACAGAATTTGGAAAACGCGTACACACATCGGCTAGAAGGCGACAAAATTCATCTGCAAAGCTATCACGCAGGTCGGGTGGACGATACAACACACCAGCAATAATGTTCGTAGTAGTACATTTCAAGGAGACGAATACACACACGAGAAAAGTAGAAGCAATGACTGGTATAGATATCAGCTGTTTCTTATTCGCGATAAGCACACCACCTCCTCTTCTGTTCTTTCTGTCGCACCGAAAAAAT
Organism: Amblyomma mixtum; assembly: GCF_055824585.1. Classification (NCBI taxonomy): domain Eukaryota; kingdom Metazoa; phylum Arthropoda; class Arachnida; order Ixodida; family Ixodidae; genus Amblyomma; species Amblyomma mixtum. Next base: position 101,846,512 of record NC_143013.1, read on the forward strand.
TTAAAACATGATTCGCATGAAAGGATGTCATCATCTGAGATATAATCGGTTAGCCATGTTTCAGTTAATGCTATTAACGAGGCTCCAGAGGAGTCGATGAGAGAGGAGAGGGCATCACTTTTCGCTGTAACACTTCTGATGTTAGTATATAGGAAGTAAATGTTGTCTAAACACTTCGGTCCGGGCAAGATTGGCAGTGCATGATCGGAAGCACCATGATGATTTGAATGTTGTCAATTGGTAGAAGGCTCACTTAGACGCACAGCCTGGTTGCCAGTAGTGTCCCAGCGATAAACGTCGTCGTTTACGTGAAGTTTATTAAAATGCAGACGAATCCGGTCCCCCTCTTTCTTTATGACGAATGTTTCATTTCCACCCGTACTTTTCCTTGCAGCTGTCAAGTCCCAGAATAGAAATTGGTGTTCCTTCACCAGTTCATCATTGTTTATCAGGCCCTACTGTGAACACTGGAGAGAAAGTACGTGAAAACATTTGCTCAGTGATCAGGTTGTATGTTGATGCAAGAGTGTTTCTTTTTCACCCAAACATTTCCTTCCAGCTGTCAACAGGTCCCAGAACAGACCACGACTACTGCAGACTGGCCATTGCTTCCACACAGACACATGATACTGCTGTGGATGTAAAGAAGTCTATAGGTAACTTTTTAGTTGCAAGAATTACTTTGTTGCCACTTATAGGAGTTTAATTTTGGTTGAGAAGTTGGATATTTAGCAACAGGATGACGCAGTGTATGTGCGTAGCTTGTTTGGTCATTGTTTTATCAGGGCCGTGACAACTTGCTTGGACTTGCATTAATTAAGCACCGTCATGCCTAGTGTAACTACAGATTCCTCACTTTTCTCTCAGGTGTACAGGCCGGTCTCCGGATCAAGGCCCTGAAGGATCGATGGATGCAGACAGAGCCTGTGTTGGTCCCGAAAACAAGAACCAGGAAATGCCAAACAGATGGCACATGTGAGAATTCCTTGAACACATCATTGGAGTTTCTTGCAGAAGGTTCCATTGTAAGGTGCTCAACACCAGTGAATCATCCAGATACATTGTCACTCTCATCAGTCGAGCTGTTCGCTTTGAATGTCCCTGCTGATGACACCTATGAGCCATCACGTGACGAGTCATTTTTGTTAGCGTTTTTTAATATCGCCTTAGCCTGAACCCTTCACTACTGCAGTTATTATCTCTGAACAGTATAAGGAAAGGCTGTTGTTCAGCATTCCCTTCTGCACTGCTGACGTGACGATGAAGCATCGCTGGGCCAGCTGGACATCCACGTGATTGTTGTAAACATGGAAATAACACTGCCAGCCTTAGCATGAACAGGCTACAGAGAACAGGCAACCATGGAGTGCAAACTTCTGCGATGTGCTCAGATAGGCTGTTTTGATTGGTCCCATCCAATGTTGTCATTGGGCGAGTGAAATGAGAATAGGAAGTCCCGCGAATATAGAGTTGAGGTCAGCATTTTGTTTACTTGTGTTTCGAGATTTCTTCATTGAACAACTCCCGTTCCTATGCATCGATCCCTGTAATTCTTTTTCAGTCAGCATCTGCGTGACATAAAGAATCCACCTGATGTATAGCCAGCATCCTTTCAAGCAGTGTTTCGCAGCCCCTTTAAATCAACCACCCAGCGCCCCCGTGCCTGATGCGTCGCTTTTCTGTGTCTACAGGAGGACGGAATAGTGTACTCCGTCCCGCCCCCCACCTCCTTGGTAGCGCGGCCATGTTGGTAGCAAGCTAGTTTCTCCGGTGGGTGTGAGATGGCGCCACAGGTACCACTGCTACAAGGTCTTTCAGTTTTGATTCGCTGTCGTCGCACGCGATAGGGATTTCGGGTTAATTCTGGCCAAATCGAGGGATTTCGGGGTAATTCTGGCCAAATCAAGTAAGTACCCCACCTAAACGTAGTATAAAGCAAAACTGACCGTCAAATGCAATTTCTGTGCGAAATTTGATCACTCAACAAATGTACAGTTAGGCCGAGGGAATTTTTTTCCGATTTTCTTTTATTGAGCAAGAGTCAGTAGTCTGTCAGTTTTTCTATTTAATGTATTTATTATACCAATTGCCTATTAGTTGTCGAAAACAGGCTATAAGTTCTGCTATTAGAATTTTCGCTAGGAAATGTATGCGAGCGCTTGGGAATGATCTGAGAGTAGCGTGCTTATCGCCCGCAGTCACGGCATTGAACTCGATGACAGCCTGTATTTAGACTAGTTGGTGAATTGTGAACTTGACAGAGAACAGCGCCTGGACGTGGGACATGCGTGTTACGGGACTGAATCATATGCGAACGGCGGTGCATATGCAATTCATCATCATCATCAGCCTGACTACACCCACTGCAGGGCAAAGGCCTCTCCCATGTCTCTGCTGAAAAGAACATGCAGAAAAGCAAAGTAATGTTCAACAGCCTAGCAAGGGAACAGCAGTTCGCAATTGGTAGGGAGGTGCTGGAAGTAGTAAGGGAATATGTCTACTTAGGGCAGGTAGTGACCGCTGATCCGGATCATGAGAGGGAAATAACTAGAAGAATCAGAATGGGGTGGAGCGCATATGGCAGGTTCTCTCGGGTCATGAATGGCAGTTTACCAATATCCCTCAAGAAAAAAGTATACAACAGCTGTATCTTACCGGTGCTCACCTATGGGGCAGAAACATGGAGGCTAACAAAGAGGGTCCAGCTTAAGTTAAGGACAACGCAGTGAGCTATGGAAAGAAAAATGATAGGTGTAACGTTAAGAGATCGGAAGCGGGTGGAGGGGGGGAGGGAACAAACGCGGATGAATGATATCCTGGTTGAAATCAGGAGGAAGAAGTGGGCTTGGGCAGGGCATGTGATGTGAAGACAAGATAACCACTGGTCCTTAAGGGTAACGGAGTGGATTCCAAGAGAAGGCAAGCGTAGCAGGGGGCGGCAGAAAGTTAGGTGGGCGGTTAAGATTAAGAAGTTTGCGGGGATACAGTGGCCGCAACTGGCAAAGGACAGGGCTAATTTTAGAATCATACGCAATTGCTGAGAGCCAAATATTTTGGCTCTTCTACTGCAACCATTGCTTCCTAACTGTAAATAATGCTCAAAGACTTGTTTGTTAGTGCATACATGCGCGGGTATAATCCACGCTTCGCAGTTGCTGACATGAAGGCCTGCTGGAAGAACCTGCGGGATACGTTCCAGAGGTTGTATTAGCAATGTCCTTAGACCACATCGCCATCTGGCGGTGAGAGCATGAAGCACCTGGAGAGGGGTACTGTGGACGATGAGACGGCAGTATAAGCGCGTTTATCGCCTGGTCAGCGGCATGCGCTCATCTTTCTTTCTTTCTAAAGACATGACGCCAAATGTATTGGTGGCTCAATGTGCTGATTGAACCATCTACAACCGAAAATTTTCTTTTTATCAGCCAACAGATACTGAGTAGAAGTAACAGTGGGTGATGAAGCTGCGTCGCCGCCAGTGTAAAGGCCGCTTCACATGCAAGCGACTGAGCGATTAAGCAATGCGTTGCAGCGAAAATTTCCAACTTGTTGAAACCTCGCCGCTCATCGCAGCGACGACTCAAAACAGGTTTTTCCGCCTCCGCGGCAGGATTCACTAGCATTTTTGCTTGCATGTGAAACAGGCTAAAGTCTGCAGTGCACATTTCACTGTTAGGTATTTATTCTCGAGTACCACGGGTAATGAAAACGCAGCTGCATGGCCTACTGAGAACAAAATGCGAGCTGCTTTTTGCTTCGAGGTGTTTGCACTTCTAGAAACTGTCCGCCTCACAAAAGCAATGGCCCCATTTATGCGCACAAAAGCCTTTATGCATACAAAAGCCGAGTGAATAAAAAAAACTGACGCTTCTTTGCAACACTGTTACTATAAGACCTGGAGGCTTCTAAGGCAATGAGTGGCTCTATTATAAGGGTCGTATAATTAATACTACCTTGTGTGGTGTGATATTTACCTTGCCCTCAGCGACGCTTGCATGTGCTAAGGGTGAGGTATTATGCGAGTTACTCCATTTAGCTGCTAAATGCTGGCAGCATCACATTGGCCAAAATCTGCTAACTCAGCCGACCTTCACGCTGTTAAACTCGTTTTTATGTGCTTTGTGTTTCGCTTGATTCATCGGATTAGTGCTGTTGTGTCGGGTGGGAGAATAAATCAGAATGCAGTCCGCACTAAATGTGGAAGTTCTCGCAGAAGTTTTCAAAATACGGAGAAGCTCAATTTTTTTCTGCTTGGAGGCACGGACTGTACCAAGAAAGGCACTCTGCGGGTCTCACCGGGGACAGTAGAATGCACCTTTCCCTTCAGAGATACATGTTTACACCGGAAAGAGATAAGCTTTCACACGGTTTCCATGCTTAGAAAACATCTGCACACTCCTGTAAATGAAGCCAGTCTTCCTATGTACTTTATCACTCCGCATCTACGGACACTGAAGTGCTTCTTTGGACATGCTTTATTTTATTTATTCTGATCTCTTTGTTTCCTCGATTATCATTCCAATCTCCTCAAAATCTCTCAAAAGTCATTATTCGTTTTCCCATATTTTTTCAGTTTCTGTTTGAGCCAAATGAGACAAGTCTAGATGGTTTTCCTGCTGTTTGGATCTGCACCAAACCCTGGCCAATTCCCACCGTGGGTAATATCCAACATCAACGACCGACTGCCGTTTCTGAGAGACCCATGCAGTGACTGGTCATCCGTAAGTATGCCGAGCTCCATGCTTTTCAAAGTACAGGATGCTAACCATTTACAGTGATGCAGACTTTTTGTCATCATTAATTCGTTTGTGGTTTTTAGCAATCACAGCCTTTACGCGCATTTTCGTACCTGTTCCTTTGCCCTTCAGTCATTCAAGAAGCCGGCATCTATATTGCATGATGCAGCAGCTAAGATTTGGGACAGTATCATTGTACCATGATCTAGAAGCTGTCCAGTTGGTCATTACAAAATCGTGCTGCGAGTAAACAGAAGACGTGCACACTGTTTATTTCAGTGTTGAGCGGCTGCTTTGCTTCCTTGTATCCTTTCAGGGCTTCAGGTAACCTGGAGCCACTCCCAACCGATGACTGCACCACGACAGTGTTGAGAAACTGATTTTCATAAGCGTGTGTACGTAGAAGATTCAACATGTACAGATTCTGGTGCTGGAGACAATGACAGAGGGATGCAGCAGACTCCACAACCGTTAGTGTGGAATGTGCCGCTGGCTCTAGTGACATCACAAAAAGGAAGTGAAAAAAAGTTCCAGTGTGAAATCATATCCATGCCCTGTCCGAGTTGTGTTGGCTCGGCACAATGCGCATCGTCTTAGGCAAGCGTGCAGTGCATCCCACCCACTGCAAGTGCCTTACCTGCTTCCTCTGCTGAAATTATCCGCAGGAGACTGTGTACTGCCTGAAAAGAAATTTCTCTGCCGCTCCACGCGTGCTTTAATTCCACCGCATGGATCCAACGTTTCCGGCGATTTAACTCGCCGTGAGGAGAATCCGGGTTGATGCTGCGCTGACACCTGCGGTCAGGGCCTCCTGGACATCGAAGACCCTGCTTCTGGACTGCCACATGTGCCCCACTTCTGCTACAGAGGCGACGTTACCTCACTCCTTGTTAACCTGCCCCGGATATTGGGAGGCACCAGTGTTGTCGGTAACGCATTACAAGTAACGGCGTTGCCGGTAACGCGTTACTTTTTTCGGTAACTTAGTAACATACTCGTTACCATTTCGGAACTGTAACGGGTAACATACTTACGTTAACATTTTTCGGTAACGTGAGGTGTCCCGTTACTAGTTACCTTTTATTTCAGTTGTCCACCTCCGCCTCTTTTTCAAAAAAAAAAAACGCCGAAAATGATATTACAAATAAATAAAATCTATCGGTGTTCTCGATGACCCTTGTTGCAGCTCGCATGCACGCACTCAACTAAAAGAAAAGGCACGAACACGCAGTCACACAGTTGTCTTCACCCCCAAACCACTCACACACACAACTCTCTAAAGAGTGGACGCATGCTGAGCCACCAATGGAACATTTTCAGAAATCTGTAAGTCAGTTTCTGCGTAAGCTTGTTTTCCAACCAAAAGGTCTCGTTCCCAGGCGACACTGTCGCATTCTTGGTGGAAGCAGTTCCCTCTTCTGAGCAAACTCAGGAATGTCGCCAGTTTACTTCAAGACGGCCCCAAGAGAGCCGTCGAAAGAGTACAATGGTACTGCACAGAAAAGCGGATTGCAGTCAACCGGCTGTTTCTATCTGCAACTGCGGCTATGTTTCTGGTTACTGAGTTCCTAAGCGAGCGAAGCTGACCTTGAACACCTTGCCGTAAACACTCGCAGTTTTGCGATAATTATGTGGGTTCAATTAAAAAAATTGTTTATGTGTGCAAATATATTTTTTCCCAAACTATAACATTTAAGCATTTCTTTATTGCTACACAATTTCCGCGTAATTTCGTAAGCAGAAGCACACCAGAATTACTGTAAATTTGTTGAGGTCAGCTATGTTTTCTTTTTGAAGTTGGTATTATATGAAGTATGAGCTTTATAAAATTGCTATGTTGAGTTCGTACAGCGAAGACGCACTGATTAAAATTTATGGCCATGGAGTAACGGCAAAGTAACGTGTGATACTTTTTTTCGGTAACGGTAACGCGTTACCTTTTTTTGTAGGTAACGTAGGGCGGTAACGCGTTCTTTCTTTTTTAGTGTAACGGGTAACGTATTAAGCTACTTTTTTTCGGTAATGCCTACAACACGGGGAGGCACACAAGCGACACCTCGGCATTCAGGGTCACCAAACTACACAACTGCCATATTGAACGTACAGCTTCTGTTGAAAGGAGTTCGCTTTTGAGCCATGTAGTGGGGTGCTTGTAGCATCCGTAGAAATCTTGTGTTTCTCTGGGGTCAGGATAAGAGTTCCACTCACCTTCAAGCGATTTCAAACGCTGGTGATGCATAATGAGCCGCATAGCATGGTGCAGAGACAAATGTCCCGTGCTGTATACTTTTGACAAAGGCTGTACCGCACTGGCATGTGCCAGCCTATGCAATATGTCTGCAACCAGCATTTGTAATTCATGTTTACATTACTTCCAGTTATTCTAGAACACTTTTCTTATGCATTACTTGTTTACTACACGTGTTTACAAGTGCTGTCTTTTAAAAAGTATTGCTTCTTGGCGCCCGTAAGGCTGTTCTATGTATTAATTTATTTACAAAATACTGCAGTACAGGGTCCAAGCAGGAGTGGCATATGGAAAAGACATCTGACGTAAAAATAAGCATAAAAATGCAAATATACAGACTATGCTAACACATTTGTTAGAACTGCAAACTAAAGTACATTATTGCACTTGAATGCATGAAGTATAAGTTGAAGTCAACGTGTGAAGTACGATGACTGGTTGCCGCAGCAGAAAACATTTTGTGACCTTAAATACTTGGTTCCAGTATCTCTAGAGGCTGAAGAGAGCAGGCAGGTTTTTTTCAACTGGTAATTTCAACATGCTCCCCCCCTTATTTTTAGTGATTAGTTGTTAGTAAGTATTAGTAAGGAAACCCCAAGGCATGCACACTGTACTGATTGCCCGCGTTGGTTCGTATCCCATCCTCGTCACCAATGTGATGTTTTTGAAAGTGGAAATCAGACTCCAGCCGTCCCGATGCACACACAACCCATTTATTCAAACATACAATTATATATATAACAAGAACAGAAGTGCCCCCTGGGGAATAAAGAATTGAAAATGAAAACGAAGCTGAATACAACAGTAATTGTACTGGAGGAAAAGGAGAATTTGTTAAAAAACAGTCTCTTTAATGTAGGAGCACGGTTAAAGGCAACCACAAGACGAACTTGTAAGTGCAGGAGATTTTGATGCCATATCTTGTTTTATTAATTGGAACGTCAGTTTGTTGATATTGCTTATTGCTGTGATTGGTTAGTTGTGCAATACAGTGTACTGTGGACCACGGGCTGTTGTTGCCAACTGATGCTTTTAGTCATGCAGATGCAGTTTCAGAATGCATTGTGCAGTATAGGAATGTGCAGTGAGTGAAACTAATTGATGGCCATCATAGTACTATACTCTATCTCACGAATTCTGCAGGCAGATCATAGTTTTCTATGCCAGCTACCCACCGGTGATACAATGGGTACAAGCGTTCCCCTGGTCTGGTGCTCGGCTTATTCAGGGTGAAATGCTTGGGAAATGGGTCTTTGACCCCCACCTTGAGCAAACGAAAAGTTCCTTGTACAGTCGCGGGTAAAAAAGATTAGCACACGAGACAGAACACCAGAGCGCCGGAATGACAACGCGTGGCGCTGCCGGTGGCGAAGAGGCTGATAACGAGAGTGCCGGGCCGGTCCCATTCTACAGTATTAGGGGGGTTCAGTAGACTGCCATGGACCAGCAAAATTACTGGCTTAAAAGCAGCGCTGATTTGTTTCCGCGAGTTCCTTTTGACAAACCATCGCGGACATAAAAAAACAGTAATAGAAAGAAGCCATCTTTGCTTGATAACCGAGCCAAAATAAATGCAGCATGCACAGTCACGTAGGGTCGGCACTTCGACGCTCGGGCGGTGCACGCTTGGTAAAGCTTACTTCCTGTCGTCCCCCCCTAGGCTGCAAAACATGGAAACGGCCCGATAAGCAGGTCTGCGTACCGCAGAGCCGCGTGGTGAGATATACGAATTCTGATCACCAGTGATCTGTGCTAATATTTTTTGCTCGCGACTGTACCTTGTGCCTCTTTGGCTGCAGATGTCCTTGCGTCATAAAAATCTATCATCATCAACATTGTTTTCTGTGCAAGTATTACATACTTGTACTATATTACTATATAATCTTCCATCACACACCGCTTCTGAACGGGATCTTAATAAGTTTCAGGACCTTCTTACCCAAATGTCTGTTTAGCTTCACTAATTGATTGTACCACATGCTGCATTCAGCTTTTTGTTATTTTGTTTTGTTCCTGCGGTTGTTATGCCTCTAAAACACTATCTGTTCTTTTTTTGTGTGTAAATTACAATGTATACTACAGGCTTTTGTTTATTTCTTTTGTTTTCTACATGTGCTTTCTGTTCTTATGTATAGCACATTGGCGCTTGCTCAATATTATTTTGTGTTGTGTGTCATTGCTCCCCCCTATGTAATACCCTCGATTGAGGGCCTTTAGGGGTTTATTGAATAAAAAAAAAAAAATATTGTTTTGCTGTTTCATGGCAGGGATGTGCATTGTCAAAATGGTCATAATGGTAAGTGAGTCGGTGCTGAGCATCTTTGCAGAGCTCTAGCCTTTTTCCCATTTATAAATAATTCACGATTATGCTGTACAATGAACCCAGTGGGCTTCAAGTGTGTGCAAGTACAAATATACAAGTACAAAGCTTTCAAAGACTGTTATAACTGTTGTCATAAATGTTTTGTTGTACCAAAGTTGTATGTGTAATTTTACATCTTTATGTGATATTTACACAGGAATTTCTGCATTGTGGTTTCTAATGCAATGTGATGTTTACTCAAGACAAGCTGGTAAAATTTTTATTTTGTTATGTGATATACGAGGTAATTTGTACCTTTTAGTTTCTCTCGCATCTGACTTGCTTTGGGCAGACATCAGTTGATTCTGCATTAACTTCTCGTTAAATTTTTCTTATACTATAATGCAGGAAGAGTTATTTGTGGTTCTTAATTTCTTTTTTGCAATTTCTGTACTCAAAGCAGCAGGTAATTTATATTTTTCTGGCATGCAATTTTTTTCCGCAGTGCTGTATCTTCATGTTCTGTGATATTAAAATGATACAAATGGCAGTAGTCCGAATGTTTTTCATCGTTAAGAAAGAACTGCTCTGGGGTTTTCAACGCTGCATTTTGGTGGAGGCAGGATGCAACAATGCCCGCACAATTCAGCTGGATGTTCAGTGAGCACAGCTGCAATGGCATTGCTGATACATAGCAGCTGGTGTTGCACTGGCCTCAGTACTCTAGGCAGGCTCCATTGACATGGCACTTCGCCCTCGCTAGAAAAAGTAATGAATTTCCTGCGGACATTAGCTGAAGCTTGCAAGCTTTTGCAGGCCCTTGTGCCTTGGAGCTCAAACATAGCCGTTTTGCCTGGTGCCTCATTTTGCCATGTAGTAGTAGTATAAAACTTCATTCCGCAAAATGGGACGGGGTTTAGGGGTTGGGGTCCTGAGCAGCAGGTGGTGTTCCTAGGTACAGGATCCCATTGGTTCTTGCGGCCTCCTCGGCTCGCTCAACCAGCGCAAGCTGATCTTGCGGGTCGGAGCTGGACTCCTCCCACTGCTCGACTGACGAGTTTGTAATTTTGGGCTCTATCGGGCTCGCCCGACAGCCCCATGTGGAGTGGTAGAGGGTGGCTATCTCTCCGCACCACACTTATTCTGGAGTGTATTGCGTAGGCCAAATCTTACTGTGTATGTAGCGACTTGGGTATGAGTTTGTTTGTAGCCGTCTCCATGTAGTTGCCTGATGTCTTGTGAGTGTCTTGTGGGGAAGCGGGTATTTACGGCGTCCTAACTTCCAAAACATGATGAGCTCTCCGTAGCTATTCGAAGTATTGTTGGTTTCCCCCTTGTCGTCGCTCGCTCGGTGTGTGTAATGCTCCCTCCAAGTCTGCATATCCAGCAGGGCAGTAGTCCGATCCCGATGCAGCCACAGTGCTCAAGAAATTGCGCAGTACGCATGTTGCTTTTACAACACCGCCAACATTACTTGGCTGCAGGTGGATGGTGCGATCATACATCCTCCAGCGTGACGCAAGAATGCTGAACGCATTCTCAGCATGCCTTTTGCAAAACAGAGTCAGTTTCTGTGTTTGAAAAAAAAAAAAAAAACAACGCTGCTTCAGCACGAAAGGCCTCATTCTGCTCTACAGTAAAACTTTTTCTCTGGCGATAAACCGTGCAAATAAGAGGATAGACATCTCACTTGATTGGTTGGTTTATGAGGTTTAACGTCCCAAAGCGACTAAGGCTATGAGAGACGCCGTAGTGGAGGGCTCCGGAAATTTCGACCACCTGGGGTTCTTTAACGTGCACTGACATCGCACAGTACACGGGCCTCTAGAATTTCTCCTCCAAAGAAATTCCAGCCGCCGCGGCCGGGATCGAACCCACGTCTTTTGGGTCAGCAGCCGAGCACCATAGCCACTGAGCCACCGCGGCGGCCATCTCACTTGAGTCATTACAGAAGACAAACTGCACTCCTAGCTGCAAACAATAATGAACATCCCAAAATGCCAGGGCTTGCACACATATCTTTGTTAATTTTCGTTCTTTATACGTTGCAGACAGTACTTTTTTTTAGCTGCTGTTTAAAAAAACTCGCATAGCAAGGCACACCATAGCATAGCAAGGCATTTGCATAGCAGTAAATTTTGCGCCATGCAAAGGCAGTTATCGCCGGGACGGCTTCAACCCGACGGTAAGGCGATCATCAGATCATAGAGATGGGTCAGCCGGATGTGCCGACGCAACCTCGCTCTTTGCTGGGCATCTGCTGATAGAGCGCGCTGGCATGCAATGTTATTTTTGGCTAAAGCCGCTCAATATTGAGGAGCTTTAGTTTTGACCATATCTGGTAACCGCTCGCGTGCTCCGTTTTACTTTTGGTGCACCTGTACGTATACGTACGGCAAACGTTCTCACGGCGACAACAGGTACGCGTGGTACCACACTGCGATGTCAGAGCAAAAGTGCTCGTTACCAATGATATGCAAGAAGACACTGAGCTGAACAAATTAAAAACATTTGCCGCAAAGCGCTCGGATGCAGAAACAATGCAAACAGTGCGCAAAACCGTGAAAGAGAAAAAAACCTCGCAGTACCCGTACTCAAGTAGAGCGCCATGCAGAGCGGGGTAAAAAAAGAAAAAAACGACTGCTTGGGAGGCTTGGTAGATGGATTGGATTGTTCCTTTTCGGATCTTTTCACGGTGCTCAGAATGTGTGCAAGAGCGTTGCAACAAATAAAGCCAAATAAAACAAAAAAAATTATTTTGCATCTTTATTTATGTTTGTTTTATTAGTAGACAGTTCCTATCCTGTGAGAAGAACCAAGAAGAACCCTATCATCATCAGCTAAATGAGGGCGTCAGCGGCGACTTTACTCGTCGCGGACGAAATTTAAATGGCCAGGTTCGTGAGTGCGCGTGCAGATGAGTTGCTTGCGCTGCGCGAGGCGGGTTCGGTTATAATTTCCTCGAGCAGCTCTGGCTAGAACCGCTGCTTCCAGCTCGGACAGGGCCCTGCCGCGGAGCCGCAGAAGTGGCGTCGCGTGCGACGGACTCCGAAGAGCGCCTGCGGCGTGTCGCGAGACTGCAAGAGGTGCGTATGAACGAGCTCTTAGTTTGTCTGCGCCGAAGCTATGCCGCCCCAGCCGCTGCTCACGGCCTTCGAATTCGTGCAAAACCTTTTAGCCAGCTCAACTAGCGACCTACGCTAACCGCTGCCATACGCGCTTCCCTGCGAGGAGTGGGTGGACTGTCTGATGGGCCTGCAACGCTGTTAGCGCTTAGTAATCCATGCTGACAGTTTAGGAGCTGTTTACGTCGCAGTCGCTGCAGTGCTGGGCCTCGAATCTCTGTCCTCCCCCCCCCCCCCCCCCCCCCCCCCCCCCTCCCCATAACCTAGAAAAAAAATCTAGTTACGCATGGTCATTGGCAAGACTGCATTTGATGCTACAGTGCCGTTGCATGTTTGTCGCGCAGATATTGTCCATGGCTTGCGTCCAACTAGGGACACGGATTATCGGTGGCTTCGGAGGCCCACACTGAGTGCAATTCGGCTGATGAAGGCGTTACTGGCGCCCCGCCTTGAAGGACACACTTAATTTAGTCAGGTTAGGTCTCAATCTAGCAACTAGCGTGATGGTTTCTTCCCGATGGTGGTTGAGGACTGCTGAGCTGACGTTTAAAGACACGCCCCCTGGTTTCTTTTTTACCATAACTGTAATGCTTCAGTAGCCATATTGGCAGTACTTAGTGGGAACATGTTATATAGCTTTCTTGTCATAAACTATAGTGTCTGGGCATGTTGCTAATTTCTGGACGGTTGGTGGTTATGGTAATGGGTGTGTTCTCAAGCACTTGTGAAGGACTGAAAAAAATGGTGCACTATTATTTCAGCAATCCTGCTTCCGAAGGTCAGCGCCTATGTCTTCTATTTCAGTTAGGTGAAGTGAAAACCACTGGGGATTGCAAGAGGTGGAATAGGCACCTCTATAGTAATAAACCTGAGTTGACCCTTGTTTGCTGACTGCAACAAGTTTGTTACCCTAGATGCTTATTTTGTTGTAGTAGTGCTAAGTTTGGATACATTTTTTAATAATGTCTTTCATTCCCATGTGATTTGAAACACTTGTGTTCAAGTGCTCTAAAGATTGCCTTTGTTATATGTTGGCAGCACAGTTTATGCTTAAACGGGAAAACTTGAGATCCTACTTCGAAAAGTATCTTATCTGCAAGCGACAAGGAAGTTGGTCATTTTCACAAGTAACATTTGAGTGTGTGGTTACATGTGTGCATGTGTCTATAGTTCGTGTGAAAGTAGTTTGAAGCTAGGGTAGTCTTAGGTGATGCTGTTAGAATAAGATGGTTAATTTCTCTGATTTCTTCCTAATGGTCACCCATTTGTAAAATCCCCAAATTAGCGACCCTGAAAAGCTCCATTCCTATCAGAAAAGTAGTTAGAGAAAGCATCCCTGCCTGTAGTGTAATGCACTTGTGGAAACCAGTGGTCATTCTTCTGTTAACAAGAATTAACCTTCACATGCAGCCTGTGGCAAGTGCTCACAGGTTAAAGGCCAGTGCTAAGATCAAGGATAATAAATGCGTTTGCCTCTTAAAAAGCAAAGTTTCAGAAAAGTGGAACTTCGACGAACAAGCCTTAGCCCCGTGATTGCAATGTGGTGCTTGTTGCAGCTGCTAAATTCACTACTTGTGCGGATGTCATTTTTTCTTTTTACGAGATTTGCAATGTTTCTTTTTTCATGTGGTGAGCTGATGCTTTAACAGCAGCGAAAATCCAGGCTAGCACTTTCACAGAAGTGGGTGGGCGAACCAAGTGACGGAAAGGAGTGAAATGTCACTTGGGCTTTAGAGGAGTGCTAAACATAATTTAACTTTTTGCTATGCAGCCTGTAGACTAAGCTCAGCGAATCACTTTTTTCTTTTCATCCAGGATGCTGAGTTTATTTATTGGGCAATGAAGCAGACTTTTCTAATGGAGCATTAACATAATGAGATGCAAAGAAAACGAGATCTGGTAGCTGACTGCCAGACATCTGAACTGGTGAAGAATTCCTATGCCATTGGTTTGCATTCTCATATTACGTAATGCCTGTGTTTTGGCATGAGCAAGGCTGTTTTTCATAGTTTTTCTTCCCGAAACTGTATTATATTTATGCATCTCACTTGAAGATTTTGCCATGAGAAAACATGCAGTGACATCATTTTTCTGAGCTAGCCTGTTTTGTTTCTCCGCAGTCTGGTAAGTCATAACCTGGGCTATGATCTTATCGACTGGTCTGAGAGTGCAGCAAACATGGATGGCCTGTTTGAAAAAAAATTCTGCAAAGCCATGCATGAAATTCCATTCAAATGTCTCTGAGGTACTCGTGCAGCATTTTCTAAGCAAAGGCACCATGTATGCAGTCCTCTTTAGTGTCTCCTTAGGAGTCTTGTAAAGGACCAGCATGCATGTAAGCAAAGTACGTTTTGAAGACACTTATGTCATATTACCTGCCATTTGGCTGCCACGGTGACTCAGTGCTTATGGTGCTCAGTGGTGTGCACTGGTTAGATTCCATCCACAGCAGTCTCATTTCGATGGAGGCTAAGTGCTAGGGGTCAGTGCCCGTTAAAAACCTCAGATGGTCGAAATTGTCCGGAACCCTCTCCTACAGCATCCCTCATAGCCAGAGTCCCTTTGGGATGTTAAAACACAATCAAAACCAAAGCCTAAAGCCTACCTGTCATTCGTGTGGCACTCTCTGTGGCATAGAGCAACAGGATAGATGTGTTTGTATTTGTTTTCCCAAGGCCTACCTGAAAAGACTCATTAGAAGTGGTTTGTGTGTGTGCTTTTTGTTCTTTTGCGCTCAAGGGGGTTGCCGTTCCTACAATGGCAGGTTGTCACACCAGGCACTGCAGCATAGTTCTGCTTGTGACACCGCATCGTTTCTCTGACCTTTGTTGCCGCAGGTTCGTGCCCGGTCTCGTGACTTCGCCAGCAAGGTTAGAGCGCAGGTTGCAGAAAGAAGACGCGTGGAGCTGGAAGCCATGTCGGGAAAAGACGAGCTGCAGCCAAAAGTAATTCGCAACACATTGTGTGTGCAGATAAGCGAGTGATGTGGCCCTGTTGCATGGCGGGTTTCACGTCGAATGCATCAAGAGGCTGTACATTGGTCAGGTCCTCAATATATAGCATTTATGCTTGTGAAATGATTTTTTGATGTACGTACATGATCTTTAATGACCTCTGAATGGAACGAGGCAGTTGATTACCCAGGTACAAGTTTGTAAGTATGAGGTAGTAAATGCTAAGATCGCCCTTGTATTTAGGCTTCACTATAGTTTGTGTTCGGGTCACTTTGTTTAGCACTGGAGTAAATTGCAGGCGTTGCATTGTTGTAGAAGAGAAACCAGGAAAGACGTTCAACGTGTTTAGGCGCACACTACCAACTGAAGGTTTATTCTAGACATAAAGAAAAAGAAGACTTAAAGGATAGCAAAAGAATAATCGCTTGATTACAAGAGGCAGGTCAAAATACAATGTGTTATCGAAAATGGCTGTGTTGGGACCATGCAGAGAGTTGTACATGGCGCTCAATGCGGACCCAAACGCAGCTGTTTTCCGATAACATGTTGTACTTTGACCTGCCTCTTGTAATCAAGTGATTCTTCTTTCATTACCATTTGTGTTTTGTTTTCTTCATGTCTGGATGAAAGCTTCAGTTGGTAGTGTGTGCCTAACACGTTGGGTTTTTCCTGGCTTCTCTGTTCTTGCAAAACTCTGCAGCACGTGCAATTTGCTCCGATGTAGGCTTCATATATTGCAAAGAAGTCTTTGATTCGGTCACAGTATAAGGATATATTTAGGTGTTTAACACTCCGCTCGACAGCAGGACCACATCTTGTTCGCCGCTTCTTTTGGACGTGGACAGATGGCGCCACGTGATATAGGCTTGTCAAATTTCCAAGCTACAGCCTCGTCCTAAATGCAGGCCTGATCCAGGTACATTTGGTAGACTCGATACAGCATTTTACACAGCAGAGGAGATCGCTGTGTGACGATCAAGCGTGGAACCAAACAAATTTGGCAATGCAGTGGAAAGCGATGTGGATTTGGAGCGCTCAGAGGCAGAATCAAGCACAGACTTTGTTGTGCTGGTCGTGGCGGTGCTGAAGGAGCTTTTTGCACTTGTCAGATGCACCAAGTGCGGAATGGCAGCGCTGTATTTGAACAAGTCTGACAGGCAGTACGGACTGGCCGTGAAGTTGGAGGTGATGTGCTGTGTGTGCAGCTGTCGTGACGAGCGTTCTTGGTCTCCAAGAATCGAAGGATCTGGCAAGATCACCCCTCTTGAGGTCAACATCAGGGCCTTGAAAAGTATTCAAAGCATGAACCTATCCCACAGAGGTCTACACAACAAGACTTTTTCAAGCGCACGTCAGGAAAGTGTTTATTTATAGTAGGATACAACTTAAAAAAACAGCAGTTGCTGACACTGGGCCGCGGTGACACTGGGCCGCGGTCCGCGGTGTCCTGTATTACTCCGCTGTCCAATCGCAACTGTAAAGGAAATAAGCTTCTTACTATTTGACTATATCAAACAAACCACGTATCAAAATTCTAATGCTCACAATTTTTTCCTTCCGATAAGCTTCTTGTTTACGTAACGGGAAACGTTCAAGCAGCGGACTACTTTTTCGTTGTGGAGGCATTCTGTGCTCGGAGGCTGAATGTGGGCAGAGCTTCACTGCAAACTTAAATTGTATTCGACTATAGTAAGGGGAAAAAGTACACTACAAATAGCGGTGAAAATCGTTGTCCACTTTCTTGTAGATAAAAGAACGAAATGCTTTCTCAGGTAGGTGTCTGGAATAGTTTAATTTCTTTGTACCTTAAATCTGCACATGAATGAAATGAAATGAATGACTGTGCACTTCATGTTGTGCATACTGTGACCGTGTGGCCGTGACGTGTGGTGCAGTCATGTTGTGACAGCGCTGTCAGTTGAGGCAGGCTTGACAGAACGCAGCACTGTGCGGGTGGCTCATTGCAGAGGGACGAAAATAGTCCACCCGGAGACCGCCGCGTCGAAGAAGCTTGGAGCCAGCCGCCACGCCCCGTTGGTGCTTCAGCATTGCCGTTGAGGCGGCTGAACAACTCTCCGCACCGCAGCCCTAGGGGGGGGACCAGCAAGGACAGACTTCGTCAGGTGCGCGGCACGTCTTAACAACGCTGCAACCTTTCCTTCTTTCTACCAATTCAGCAAGCGCATTCAGAGGAGGCAGTTGGGGTAGTCTGTGTAGAAGCTGCTGGTCTTTTTGAGCAAGGCATGAAACTACTGTCAGTACTGCTTATGGCTTGCGCTATACTATCTTTTCAGAAACTGTTGATCGCATGTTAATGAGATTTGCTGGGGAACCTTTTTGAAGGGCCTGCCTTCCAAAACAGGGTGCAGTTAATGTGCAAAGAATGGCCTTCAGAGCTTGCTGGTGTGGTACAAGGATGGCAAAATGGCGTTTCTTCACTGCTTGGGGAAACAGGACTGAGACAATCAAAAGTGGAGACAACACGAAAGCTGTCTTGGCTAATTGAAATTGCCGGGTAATTTGCAGGGTAACACAGGGGTCCAACTAATGTGTTGCAGGACCTGTGGGGTGCAAATGAGATTGTACAAACGGACTACGACCTGTGTGATGCAATTGAGATTGTACAATACGTGACAATAGGAGATATTAACCTTCCCATGCTTTAAGTTGGCATGTTCTGTATGCCAGAAGTAGGCGCCTGATGATTCCAATTGACCAATCATAGAAATATGCTGCTTTTACGCTCTGACACAGTTTGTTCTGCAGCATACACGAGGTGTATTATTTTAGATCTGTTATTCGCGATTACTCCCACGGCTGTGAGGTCACCAGTGGTACTCCCAGGCATTAGTGGCCATGGTGCTGTTATTTGTGCGATAAATTTGCAGTATGCAGAAATTGCAAATTGTACCCAACAGTGCATTTACAGCTGTCGGAAAGTACATACAAATGTCAGTAAATGCATATTATGTCTTTGAAACTTTAGTGGGGGCAGTATATCATATACTCCAATGCTGCGGATATAGTAATAAATAAATAAATAAACAAATACAGGCACTGGCTCAACAAAGTAAGCCAACAAATACCATAACACTGGATAATAGGGAGTGTAACAGCCTTAAGCACACGTGGTTATGAGTCCTTAAGGGAAGCCAGAAGATAGTACTAACGGAAGCCTGGCTATAATATCAGCATACTTCAAGATATGGAAACCTTTCCCTACAATGTGAAACCATCATTTACAGCCTTCGAGGGTGCTGAGGCTAAATTCAGATGGGCTTAGAAGACTCTGGACACACATACAACATAGCATTTTGTCAAAGAATGGTAACGAATGACCAAAAGCCTCTAATCTGTTGATGGCTTTAGTGTAAAAGTAGGGCTTTGGTTCTGTCTTTGAATGCTTTCAGACTGTTGATCATTCCTGCTATCCTCAAAAGCAAGGTAATTGTGCACATAGTAGAAGCTGTACCTGGCTACACATTCTAGCATTGTACAGTCAAGCCCACTTATAACAATAGTCAAGTGCCATGGAAATACTATTGTTATAACCAATAATTGTTATAACAGGGTTGTGCCAAAAAAAAAAAGGATGACCAACTTCAGAGCATTTGTTGACAGTAAATACCCAGAGGGGTTTGATTGTTCTAATGCCTGTAAAAGCTCATTAAATCGAACTTCAGGGAACCGGAACAATGTTCACCGTTCACCGATGACCAAAGCACCGCCATCACTGCGCCACCGGGAGTAGGGTGCCTCGATGCCAGCGCCGCCGTTCAGGGTGGTGCCATCCTTTGACCGCTCCAACGCCGCCTCTCTCTCCCTGCGGCGCCATGTTGAATCACAGCGGTCGGTCGGGCTGGTCGCCGTTGCTTAGTGCAAGCAGCTGAGCTTCCGTTTTTCGAGGCCCAGTGGCTGCGGACGATCGCTGGTGGCTTTATTTGTTTGACAGTGCTCTACCGCGTGATTGAGGATCTTCTCAGGTCCACCGAGGCAGCATGACGGGCTGTTGTGTTCTAATGTGCGCCGGGTCAACGCGTAAAGGTCTACGCTGTTTTCGCTTCCCCCGAGACTCCGAGCGAAGGAAAAAATGGGAAGCTCAAGTAAAGCGGGATCAGCCCTGGAGTACATTGCTTTAAATGTTACACCTCACTGTGCTTTTTATCACTCTGTCTCGTTCTGCTATTTCGTGGTTTGCATCTTTTTTTTCATACTTTGTTTTCATGTTTACGGCGAAGGTTACACCACACTGGGCACAAGAACATTTTTCCCCTAGGTCTTGTTAACTTATTTCGTGGTTTGAACCTTTTTCATGCTTTATTTTTATGTTTTCCTTTAAGGTTGCACCCCACGGTACATGCCCCACTTTTCTGCCCCAATGTCTTGCTTACTTATACTGTAGTTAGTTCGTGTTTTTTTCATGACCTACAATTACAGTTGGCATTAAATGAATAATTTGCATTGTCTTTTGTTTTGTTCTCTGTAACCTCTGTAAGAGGGTAGGCTGAAAAGCTATGTTACATATTTGTCTTCATCAGTAGTAAAGATCAACTTTTAGGTAGGAGTTGTTTTTCTAACAGCCTAATCCATCTGCACACAATTTTGTAGACAGAATAGGTATATACACTGATAGCCAACGCTAAAACCGCGTTTTTTTTAACAAAACCCTCTATGGTCGATTTTTTTAGAAAAGCGTGACTTTTTAATGTCGATTAATTCGATTTCGAATTTAAAATTTTCAGAATTACTGCAGTTTTTTAATGACTAAAATCCACCCTTTTTTTGAACAGGTTTACTTGCATGGTTTATTAATGAATACCGATTGGCTTGAACAAAAAAATATGAAAAAATATGCGTAAAATTGTGTTTCACAAACTGAGGAATCGCGGGAGAGCAACCGGTGCATATGTACATGGCGCAAGCGAAGTGTGCATGCGAGCGCACGCAAGAACATTCGGTGGTTGTGCACCCCTCATAAAAAAGAAACGAGTGAGAAACTTTCAGTAATCCTTTATGCTATCGCCAACGAGGGGCGATTCGTTTTCTTTCGCCTCGAGAAAGAAAACGCAGGAGCAGTGGCAACGTCGGTATACGGCGGCATCATTTGTATATACCAGCGACCACCCCATAAGCATATGTAATTGCGCCCTTGTGAGCAATAAACGGGCGAGCAACTCGCAGTTACCCTTTGAAAGATTAGAAAGAAGACAGACACCGGTTTTTGCGAGCAAAAGGAACGGAAACAGCCCGCGCGACGATAGCGAAACCAGCCGCAGTGCTCGGGCGGCTGACGGCACGCGGGCGTTAACAGAACGTGCGAATTAAAATCCAAAATATCGTGAAAAAAACAGAGGCAGCAATTTATTCTATCCGCATGGAGCAGCGGCACCTGCCCGGCAACTGATCTTTAAAATATCAGCGCGTTTTTCAAACCAACAGACGGAACAGTAAATGTTCAACCTCGACCACCTGGGGCTGTAAAATTAAGTCATGCAATTACGCCTTCGACCCTCGGATGTTAAAATGGCTATTATGAGGTTTACAGATACGCAGTGCGATGTTGATGAAAAAGACTTCTAGTCAAAAGCACACTCACGCCCGCCGAGAGTAAGAGTGGCGCCGTTACACACGCTAGAGCAGCTGATCCCATGTGATTCAATATGGCGGCGCCGGCGATGTTGTCTCCACCCTGAACGGCGGCGCTGGCATCGAGGCACTCTAACCGGGAGCTTTGCGCACCTCCACATCACAGGAATCAAGCGGGCTTTTTGGAAGCTATTCTTATGGGAAATTCAAGAAGCATGCAGAACCAAGGGTGCAGTGACAGCTGACAAGAGAAAAACCGTGCTGGCTGCATGCACGCGCGCTGCACTGACTGATTAGGGGTACGCATGGCGTGCGTAGCCAATGCAGCAATGCAGCAGCTCTCCTGACGCGATGACGCCTGCCTCTTTTGCTTTCGTGACGTTGCTGCGCCAGCTTAGTCCATTGGTCGGCCCCACACATGCACGCTTTTGTGTTGTAAGCATGGTTTTGCTGGTGTGGTTGTAGCATTTCTTTTCTTTCTCTGTAATGGTTGACACTCAATTACCAGATTTGTTATAACCAATAATGTGCCTTGACAGCATTGCTATAAGCAGTTTATTTTACCATAGAACACAAGGCAAAGCTGATGGTGCCATGACTGACCATTGTTATATCCGATATATTGTTATAACCAGTATTGTTGTAAGTGGACTTGACCGTATATGCAGCGGGAAAGCCTAGTCAATCTTGCTGAGGCATTCGACACCCGGCAAAGGCACCACACTCGGCGCATGTGCAGACGGATTTTTTTTTTAACTTATGGCCTGTCTGTCTCCTTGTGCAGCAGGCATGCAACCAAAGTAACAGAAGTTCCAGGAAAATGCTAATGTAAAGTGTTGCAGTCGTCTCCGAGGTGTAGCTCATTTTCCTCAATAATTTGGCTTTGTCGTGTCCTGAGGAGCATTCCCTTTCCAAGAAAGGGAATAGCAAATGCAATGCGGGAGGGGAGCATTTGACAGCAAATGACAGAAATCTGGCCACATTTGCTGGCCAGTTTGTTACGGGGTGTGGCGTCGGCAACTTGCACGAAATCGTAGAGAGACTCAAAATCTCTTGAGAATCCCTGTACCTGGGTACGAATGAGTCTCTGCATGGTGGCATTAGTTGTCTAAAGGAAACCGAAATTTTTTTTTTTTTGATGTGGGCAAATTAATTGCCATTTAGCTAGCCTGTGTGCCTTGGTAGCTTTATCAAGACTGTGTTAAACTTGTCAAGAACAGCAGGGATGCTTTTGTATGAGGTGTACCAAGGCAATGTTTCTTGTGTGGTCTGTGAAGCCGCCGCCATTGGTCTGTAATTATGGTGATCAGCTGCTGACCCGAAAAGACAGCTTCAGTCGTGACCATGTTGGTCGTATTTCAATGGAGGCCAAATGGTGGAAGCCCGTGTACTTTGCGATGTCGGTGCACAATAAAGAGCCCCAGATGGTCGAAATTATCCGTATGCCTCCACTGCGACATTGCTTTGGTATGTTAGACATGTAAATCCAACCAAACATCTTCTCTGATGCGCGTTTCTACACCAGAAAGAAGCGAGTGCCATCGTTTCAGTGAGACTTTGGTGCCTTGGAGTCCTCCTTGCTGGATGTCTTTAGGGCAGGTGCTCACTTACCAGCTTGTGGGCTGCTGATTCATGTGAAACCTTAGTGCGTGCTTGTTCTGTTGTTGTACATGACGGAGTCTGTGTCTGTGCTGTTTATACGACTCTGTTGTAGGCTTATCACTTTGCAGGCAAGAGAAGCCATTTTTCTTTCTTCCTTTCTTGCAGTTTTGCCGCCAGATCTTGAGTCCTGCCTCATCACCACCAGCTTCACCGCGAGGCCAGGAGAGCCCACAGGTTTGTCGCCTCTTTCCGTTCCCCCGGTGCCTCCGAGTTTTTGGCACTTGGCCTCCGTTCCATTGATAATTCAAGCATTTGTCATAGCCTTAAGCCTTAAGGCTCATTCACACTTGCGAGTCGCAAAGGGCGTGCGACTCGCAGTCGCTTGCGACCAAGCAGCAGCTCGACAGCACCGTTGTTCACACTTGCAAGCGCGACCAGCGGGTCGCCTTCTCGTTAGATTCTCGTTTGAAGCGAAAACTCTCGGGAATGACGTTGTTCGCGCGCTTTCGAGAGTTTCGTCTGCTGTGGCCGCGCCTCCTGTACTCGCGCTCGATAGTCTAAACTGCTATTCGCAATGTAATACAACTACCCGAGCGAAGATTAGGTTGTCGTGACGGTTTTGATGTGCACCGAGGTCGTACAAGCGTCACGATGACAGAGGCGCGCTTCTCTGTAGGGCCGGCCTACCAGCCTGCAGTATGCCGGCCGCCGCGGCGTCACAAAAATGCGCCAATATTGCTTGTTCGCGTTCATAACAAGCCCTTGGGTACAGAAATGTAAGAAATGAATCATTTTTGAAGATCGCTGGCCAGTACCGAGTTGCTGGTAGAAGGGATAACAGCGACAAAAGCAAATTTCTTCCCAGAGCCGCTTTGCTGCTGCTGCTCCATGCGGCTCGACTGTTGTCTGCTAGCTCCGCTGCTGAAGGCGTCGCGGAAGTCGAGCATTTCTTGATATTATTATGATACAAGGTCCACAATAAAGTGGTTACGAAAGCAGCATCTTAATTACTAGCGCTGGCCAGGATCCGAAGCGCCCTCAGTTGCGACATCTATATGAAACCAGCTAGGCTTAGCGACGACTACGGCAGCCCGCTGGGAGCAGCGCAGGTCGTCGCCCGGCGCGCCCGCGAGCGGTGTCGTTGCCGGAAGCTTGGCTCGCTCGCTGATTGGTTCAGAGGTTTGCGACTCGCAGTCGCGAGGCTGAAAAATCGAGCACCGAGCGACTGGCCCGCGACTGTCCCTTTTCGACCAGGGCGACCGTTTGCGACTGTCGCTTTTCGACCAAAACAGTCGCGCGACCTCTGCGACTCGCAAGTGTGAACGGGCCTTTATAGCGGTTGAGTGAAAGGCACAGATCTTAGTGACATTCACTACATTCATACAGAAAAATAAGAAAGGTAGCATTCGCTCACTGGTTTCCAGATGCAGGAAGCGGTGGTGGGAATGCTACACCACTTGCATGGTTCCTAGTTGCACCACAGAATCAGCACGTGGCACATATCCACGGATGCAAGTTTCTGGGTGAAATCGGGCTAGTGCTGTGCCCAGCTGTGTTTCCAACATGAGCCACACCCAATATCATACCATCTTCAGTGTCTTGCTAGTGCGGGGGTGCCTGTAGACGCACTTCATGGATTTCTCTCGGTAGCATGACCCTTATATCGTTGTTAGGAACAAATAGTATGAATGAACAAGCAAAGAGGAACGGTAAGGTTTAAGAAGCGCATTTAATTGCATTTGGAAAGCACATGCATAACATGATAGCTCCCGCATACTTGTCTGTGTTGCTGTTCTTGCGAGAGTGCACACCACAGACAGAGCATGGCGGATTCCAGGTCCTGCTTCCAGTCTTTGTTGCTATGCCTTGCAATCTTTTCTCTTTGGTTCCAGACTCCACAGTAAAATTACACCATTCCATCATATGACCCCTCACCTTGCCTTCTGCACCTTGCCTTCTGCACCTTGCCTTCTGCACCTTGCCTTCTGCACCTTGCCTTCTGCACCTTGCCCTCTGCACCTTGCCCTCTGCACCTTGCCCTCTGCACCTTGCCCTCTGCACCTTGCCCTCTGCACCTTGCCCTCTGCACCTTGCCCTCTGCACCTTGCCCTCTGCACCTTGCCCTCTGCACCTTGCCCTCTGCACCTTGCCCTCTGCACCTTGCCCTCTGCACCTTGCCCTCTGCACCTTGCCCTCTGCACCTTGCCCTCTGCACCTTGCCCTCTGCACCTTGCCTTCTGCACCTTGCCTTCTGTATTCTGTTCACTGCGAATCTAGGGAGCAGGCAGCCAAGAAATGTGCAGTTCCTTCATAACCTCATGTTCCCATTACTGAATTTTGGGTACTGGCCCAGCAGGCCATTGAGGCATCAACTTCGGCTTACGATTATGTATCTTCTATATGCTTTGAGTCTTCACAAATCATCGCGATGGCGCCATTTTCCTCATGATCATATCGTTTCACTCTTTCAAGTGGCTTCTAAACGATATGGGCAGCTTTGGCCTTGCCACGATGCAGGGAGTGTGATATCCTCTTCAGTCCTTTCTCGCTTGCTTTAGTTTACTGTCTCCTTCAATTTTTAACTGAAAGCCAGATGCATGCGAAATGCTGTTGCTTACAAGAAGTAACTTTTTTCTTTTTTTTTCTTGAGCTGTGATGGAGTGGGGTTTGGTGGTACATCGTCATGTCACTCTTTCGCTAGCAGTTGGGGAAATAACCCAGAACTTCTCATAGGGGAGGCAGTGTCCCAGAAAGTTGTATAATGCATTCGACAGATTCTGAAATGAAGTATTACGAACAGGCTTCAAATGGTGACAGTGTAGCAAAATTTCGTTCCGTAGCGCGAGCAAATTGCAGTGTAGCAATTGCTGCGCAGGTTGTCTGGGCAGAGCATTGGTGCCATTTTAAATCTACTCATTTTCATCTCTGGCTCCGCCTGACCACAAATATGGGCCCTGCATTCGTATCTTAGTTTTGCTGTGTGTGCATTTTAATGCAGTAGCACTACTAAGTGTGTTTTCAGATTTCAGGCTTACGTACATACTTATGTACAGGGTACTCTTAGAGGGAACACGCCTTTTGCCTGTACATGTACTTTTAGAGGGAGCACGGCTCCGCGTGGCTGCGTACATGCGGAGCACCATTGCGACCAAGCCGGTGGCAAACCGGCGCAAAAAAAGGTCAGATGACATGAAGCACCACATCGAGGTCCTTCTCCCTTTGTGCCACTCTGCATTGATTCATGAACGAATTAGATGCAATGGCACTTCACAGGCACGTGGCCACACGGAGCAGTGTTCCCTGTAAGTGTGATTGACCCTGTACATTCCTGAATCCTGCTTTATGGCTGACAGCCCACTGGGTTATGAGCAACCTGCCAGATGTGGCACCTGGCATGCCTTTATGTGGGCAAAGGCCTTCAAGGTATGCCTTCAGGGTAAAGGCCTTAAGGTCTTTACGTGCGTAAGGCATTCGACCTGAAGTACCGATTTGCAACTAGTGCTACTGCACGATATTCCTTGCTTAGCCATGCTAAACCGTCCGCTAATTCTTTTTTTTTTTTGTTGCAGATGACAAGTGCCCACAGCACCAGACTAAAAGCTGGTGAGTGCATGTTCATATTCTCAAGTGTGACTATTGAGGAGCTGAGTTCCATCTCCTCCTCTGTGCTGTCTCTTACGGTGACAGGTTGTGCGAGCAAAAAACAATGTGACAAAGAATGCATGTGCCAGAAGAGAACGGCACCAGGAATGCTGGAGCACAATGGATTATTATTCTGAAGGAGCGAAGCATACATGTGCACATCGGCGTAAAACTCGTGAGAAGCACAAAGCTGCCGTGCGACCACTGCGGAAACGTGGGTGCCAATATGTGTGTGTGGGAACAGAAATTGCTCTTCAGGAATGAAAATTAATTTGTACGAACTGCCACTGAGCGTCTTTCACGTTCCTTCTGCCACTGCTTTCTTCATTGGTAAATATGCACCAACTGTTCCTGGTAGCTGTGTTTCTCTGAGGGGGTTAACGGCAGTGGCATAGTTTTGCTTACGCAAATACACCGCTGCTACCAACAAACGTAACCGGATGGGGAAGTTTGAGATCCCTCCCCCCCCAAAAAAAAAAAAATTGCTGGTAGCTTAGCATAGCATTGCTAAGCACAAAAATTTGCACAGTTTTTGCAGTTGTGGCCGTGGCCAGCCAGGTACCTCATAGTGCGATTGAGGTGTCCACTAACCCAGGGACCTTGTTTCTCAACATTGACTGTTTTAACCTCATTTTCAGAAAAATGAGGGGACGCTGAGGCAGGGATCCAGTGTCGAGCATTAACACACTTAACATAGGTCGCCGGTTCAAATCTCTGCCACGAGCTAGACTCTAATATTAAGTTTGTGCTGCATGAAACTGAATCGTTTGACACCATCCAGAACATCCTGCGGCAAGCAGTTGGCCTACAAATTTTGCACGAATGTCGGGACTAAGTGGCCAGACTTCGACGCCTGCCAGACAGGGATATATGTAGCTTAGTTTCTGGATGTGGTGCTCAGGCATCATGCTGCCACCTGTTATTATTTTATTCTAATATGTAATCACCTCGGTTACCATGGCAACCACTGGGATACGTATGGAGGACATCATCTTGGATTCTGTCTGTGGAATCAGCATAACTCGTAGGCTTGAAACAGAACCATTAGAGCTCTAAAAGGCGCATAGCTGCCTCAGTTTTTAGATGGACACCACCTAAGGACACACATGCACCTTCAATTGTGTCTATGCCATTTCTTTTCCTCAAAAACTAATTTAATTACCATTAGTACTACACAGTTGTGGATGGTGTCTAGTGCAACTGAGGTGTCCACTGACCCAGGGAGTCAGTTGCAATACACTTGCTACTCAGAGGCTTCACATAGATGGACACTGCTAGAAGTGCTTTTGCATTGGAAAACTTGATTGTAAGAATATAAAACGTAACCTGTTCCAAGCCAACTACAGCCGAGCATGTGGAAAAAAAAAGAAAGGAAACTGAGGTGGCCTACAGGAATACAGAAGCAGTTGATAGATATTTGTGAGGGGAAGTTCAGAAATGCATGTGGCACCAGTGAGCGCAGCAAAGCCTTTGACTCATTAAAGGGACAGTGAGGAGAGCTCTATTGATATTTTTTTTATAGCAAAATCTGATAGTTCGGCATTTCATGGCTTTGTTGCCACTTGGCCGACAGCGAAAGATGCATTTATTTCTAAGAAATTTGGATTGGAAGTTGGAAAAGTTTTTGCCGCCACTCTGATTCAAACTTGGGATTCTCCTGCGATGACACAGGACTAAGAGACGTGAAACATGACGTGCATATGACTTAACGCAGACTCCGTGATTTCTGGCGGCCAGCAGTGTGGCCTAGCAGCAGCCAAAAAGAAAGCTGCCACCGGCCACATGTTGAAAGCATCTATAGGCTATTGCGGCCGTCGCTACAGTCGCTTCGTTTACGTTTGCACTGGCGTTTTGCCAGCGTTACGATGGATCCCGCTCTCGAAGTCTTCAACGAAGTTCTCGCAAATAGACACCTTTAGCATACTGTGTACCTTGTTACCATTAGCGGAATACCGGGAGCCCGCCTACCGCCAGTGAGCAGGCGCTGATTGGTCCCGATGCTGCAGGCGCACACGTGGCTGCCGGGTATGTGGCGCCATCTGGCGACGTCAAGGAGATTTGCGCATGCATTGGCTGTGCCTCAGTGATTTGTGGCTTCTCATGTCCCAGTGTTGCTAGAACTATTTGTTCTAGCAACACTGTTTTGTCCTATGACGTCATCATGCTTGTACTTGCGAGTTTGGCCTGTGGCGGCGATACCTGTATTTTGGTTCTTGCTCTTTTCCACGTTACAAGAGCTTTGTTGTCAGTATGAGTGGCGTTTTTGTAATCAGGAGCTGGTGTTCTGTCGATACAAGCCAACTTTAATTTCTCCTCTGTGTCCCTTGAATGCACGCAGCCTTCCATGCAGCCGTGACTGCCATCACCATCTTTCCTCCGCTGCTTGTGTTTCGTGCGGCCCATTCCTGCCCTTCTTTCCTTTCCCTACTTCACTCAGTGCTTTCTTTCTCAATTGCTCGCCTCGCCACCTTTTCAATTTCATAGCCACCCTCTCCTCTGACCCTGAGCGCTGCATGGCTTCAAGGTCATCGAAAAGGTGGCTTCAGGTTTGGTTTTATGGGGGTTCAACGTCCCAACGCGACTGAGGCTATGAGGGACACCGTAGTGGAGGGCTTCGGAAATTTCGACCACCTGGGGGTTCTTTAACGTGCACTGACATCACACAGCACAAAAAGGTGGCTTCAGCCTGCAGCTTGCGAGCTGTGGGGTGAAAGTTGCTGTAGCTATTTTGGGTAACAGTAGAAAAAGAATGTAATTTTTTTCATAGTGAACAGTGGATTTATTAGTGGGTCACGGCGACCAACGAACGCAGCGGTCAGGTCGTAGCAAGACGGCAGAACCAGCCGAAGGAAGCAGCTCCAGCACGAGCCTCGCGCCGGAACCACCAGCGATGACGACGAAGTGCGGCACCGCGGAGACGTCCTCTTCTTCCTCTTACAATGGCCCCGGCGAGAAGGAATAGCCATCCTGGCGACTTACGGCGAAGAAACGACAGGCGGGTTGTAATATGGTTTGAGGCGACTAACGTGGACGACCTCGCGACCACGGCGGCGGTGGTCCGAGGAAGGTGTAACTGGCTCAATGAGGTAGTTGACAGGAGACGTGCGTTGAATGACGCGATAAGGGCCATGGTACTTGATGGAGAACTTGGTGTCGGCAGGAACCCAAAGCCAAACGAGACAGTCAGTGGAGAACGTCGGAGCAGGCCTGGCATTGTCATGCACGTCTTTGCGGTATCCTTGTGTGTCGGAAGTAAAGGTGCGGGCCAGCTGACGGCACTCTTCAGCCTTGTCAGCAAGGTCGGAGATAGTTGTGTATTCAGACGGATCTGGTCGGTAGGGTAAAATGGTGTCGATGGTACAGGATGGTTCATGGCCGTATAAGAGGAAGAAAGGGGAGAAACCTGTCGTCGCTTGATGGGCGGTATTATAGGCAAAAGTCACAAACGGAAGTACCTGATCCCAGTTGGAATGGTCAGACGAAACGTACATTGCGAGCATGTCGCCCAGAGTGCGATTGAAAAGCTCCGTGAGGCCGTTTGTTTGCGGATGGTAGGCAGTAGTCGCACGGTGTATGATTTGACATGCTGAGAGGAGCTCTTGAACTACCTCGGACAAAAATACGCGGCCCCTGTCACTGAGCAGCTCCCGAGGTGCGCCGTGACGGAGGACGAAGTGGTGCAGAATAAAATAAGCGACGTCACGAGCTGTGGCCGTGGGAAGGGCGGCTGTCTCGGCATAACGGGTCAGGTGATCGACGGCGACGATTATCCATCGGTTACCTTCCGGAGTGCAGGGAAGTGGGCCATAAAGGTCGATGCCGATGCGGTCAAAGGGGCGAGCAGGGCATGGTAAAGGCTGCAGGGGTCCGGCCGAGTGACAAGGTGAATCCTTTCGTTGCTGACAGGCATCACACGATCGAATGTAGCGGCGGACAAAATTGTACATTCCACGCCAGTAGTAGCGCTGACGAAGTCGGTGATATGTTTTGAGGACACCAGCGTGAGCACTTTGCGGGTCAGTGTGATGATGGGCACAAACGTCGGAGCGGAGATGGCGTGGGATAACCAGTAACCATTTTCTGCCGTCAGGGTTGTAGTTTCGGCGATAAAGGAGACCATCCCGGACGGAGAAATGAGAAGCTTGGCGGCGGAGAGATCGCGGAGATGCAGCCATGGTAGGGGCATTGATGACGTTGAACAGGGCAGAAATCCAAGGATCTCGGCGCTGCTCGGAAGGCATATCTGAGACTGTGAGAGCGGTCAGGGGAGGGTCTGGTGTGGGAATGGCAGGCAGGGACACCGGCGACCGAGAGAGAGCGTCGGCGTCAGAATGCTTGCGGCCCGAGCGGTATACAGCACGGATATCATATTCCTGAAGGCGCAAGGCCCAGCGTCCGAGACGGCCCGACGGATCTTTGAGCGTAGCGAGCCAACAGAGGGCGTGGTGGTCTGTTACAACGTCGAACCTGCGTCCGTACAGGTAAGGACGGAACTTTGTGATCGCCCAGATGATCGCCAAACACTCTTTTTCGGTAACGGAGTAGTTTGACTCTGCTGTCGTGAGGGCGCGGCTGGCATAAGCGACGACGTATTCAGAAAAACCATGCTTGCGCTGGGCGAGTACCGCACCGAGGCCGACACCACTGGCATCAGTGTGGAGTTCCGTTGGAGCATCGGGATTGTAATGACGAAGTATGGGCGGTGATGTCAAAACTTTGCGGAGCTTCGCGAAGGCCTCGTCGCAGGCCGGTGTCCAAGAGGACAAGTTAGCGGGTCCATTCATGAGCTTTGTTAGTGGGGCGATGATTGTAGCAAAATTACGTACAAAACGACGAAAGTAGGAACATAGGCCTACGAAGCTGCGCAGTTCTTTGAGAGAGGCCGGTTTCGGGAAGTCAGCAACGGCGCGTAGCTTCTCAGGATCAGGGAGGACCCCATCTTTACACACGACGTGGCCGAGGATGGTGAGTTGGCGGGCGCCGAAGTGACATTTTTTGAGGTTCAGTTGAAGGCCGGCGCGAGCAAGGCAGGTCAGCACCTGGCGGAGACGATGCAGATGGGTGGGAAAATCAGGAGAGAAAACCACGATGTCGTCCAGATAACAAAGACGGGTCTTCCATTTGAGGCCACGCAGCACGTTGTCCATCATTCGCTCAAATGTTGCTGGGGCGTTACAAAGGCCGAATGGCATTACGTTGAATTCGTAAAGCCCATCTGGAGTGATGAAAGCGGTCTTTGGGCGATCAGCTGGAGCCATGGGAACTTGCCAATAACCGGAGCGTAGGTCAAGCGAAGAAAAGAATTCGGCGCCTTGCAAACAGTCCAATGCATCGTCAATGCGTGGGAGTGGATACACATCCCGACGTGTGATTTTGTTGAGGCGTCGATAATCCACGCAGAAGCGTATAGACCCATCCTTTTTCTTGACAAGGACAACGGGAGATGACCAGGGACTACTTGATTCTTGAACAACACCGCGGTGGAGCATGTCGTCGACTTGTTCGGCTATGACACGACGCTCTGTAGGTGACACACGGTATGGTAGCTGGTGCAGAGGTGGGTGAGTGCCTGTGTCGATGTGGTGGGAGACAGCCGTCGTCCGGCCCAAAGAGGCTTGCGGCGTGTCGAACGAAGACGAAAAATGGTGCAACAGCTCAAGAAGCTGCTCGCAGCGGCGTGGCTCGAGGGCAGTGTCAACAGAACAGGCGAGGAGATCACGCTGAAGCGGGTCAGAAGCCACATTATTAGGGGTCAACGCATCAATTTCGCAAGCAGATGAACGGTCGGTAGCGTCGAGGTCAAATAGTACGTCCACAGGCTCAAAACGGCCAACGCACTCTCCACGAAGCAAAGTAACGGCGTAAGAAAGTGTATTGAAGACCAGAAGTGTGCTGGCACCATTGCGCAAGTCAAGCACGGCGAAGGGCAGTGAGATACGGTGGCGGCAGGAAGCAACGTCGGAAGGTAAGAAGACAACGGTGGCGTCGGCGGTAGAAGCGGCAGACAGAGGAACGAGGACAGCGCTAAGGGGTGGGATAATAGTGTCCTGAGCGACATGGAGTTTCGGAACAGCACGAGGACCCACGTCATCAAACGCAGCGGCGGATGGCAGAGCGCATGGCACGGAAAGTTCGACGTGAGGGCGGGCGCAGTCAATCATGGCATGGTGATGGGACAGAAAATCCCAGCCGAGAATGACATCATGAGAACAAGTGGTGAGGACGATGAATTCAATAAAATACACTTCGTTCGCAATTACTACTCGGGCGGTGCAGAGAGCTGTGGGCTGGAGATGCTGTGCGGTGGCGGTACGTAGCGACAAACCGGAAAGAGGCGTCGTCACCTTGCGAAGAGAGCGGCAGAGTTTTTGGCTGATAACAGATACGGCGGCACCAGTGTCTATGAGAGCAAGCGTCGAAACACCTTCCACAATAACGTCAATAACGTTCGCAGGGAAAAGAGGACTTTGACGGTCAGCGGAGTACGCAGTTCGTGCCTCGGGAACTGCGACGGTTAGTTTCCCTGCTCGGCTGAGGAAAGTCGGCGGCGCATGGGCGAAATGGAGCGGCGGCGGGGTGACGGTGAGCGACGAGACCAGGAAGCCTGGTG
This sequence comes from Amblyomma mixtum, assembly GCF_055824585.1. NCBI lineage: Eukaryota > Metazoa > Arthropoda > Arachnida > Ixodida > Ixodidae > Amblyomma > Amblyomma mixtum. The sequence continues at coordinate 101,879,317 of NC_143013.1, forward strand.
GTCAGAGGGTTCAGGTGGCGGCCCCGGCGGAACTCGGAAGGAGGGCGCCGAATAGGACATGCCCGTATATTCAGGCCTCGACAGTGACATGCGGCGTCGACAATGGCGGGAGATGTGCCCGGGAATGCCGCAAGCAAAGCATATCGGACGGTTGTCCGATGTGCGCCATGGCGAGGTGGGCGGCGCAACTCTACCAGTAGTGCGTGGCGAGCGCATGATGGCCGAAGGATACGCATACGCCGGGGGAGGGGCTGGGCGAGCCACAACTTCGGCGTAGGTGCGAGGCGCCGCCACAATGGGGTGCGGCGCGAAAGCGTCAGGATAACTCAGCGGCGAAGCACTCGGGGCAGGTGGAGATAAGGCAGCCTCAGGAAGCGCCATCCGGGCAGCGACAGGAGCTGTAGGATGGCCGGAAGGAAGAGCTTCCGAGACCTGTCGCTGGATTTCATGTCTGAGCTGCGGCGCCAGAGAACATGATGGTTCGGGTAGAGATGGTAGGAGAGATAGCTGGCGGGCAACCTCCTCGCGGACAAATTTCTTGATTTCGGCGCTGAGGTAGGAGGAGTCGGGGTCCGCGGCCAGTCCAGCGAGCGACGCGTCAGCAGGGTGGCGAACCAAAACGCGTTGCTTCCGTAGCTCGTCGAAACTTTGGCAAAGTTCGTATACCTTTGCGATGGTGGTCGGACTTCTAGCCACGAGCATGTTGAAGGCTCCATCATCGATGCCCTTCATGACGTGGCGAATTTTATCTTCCTCTGTCATAGATGGGTTCACTCGTTTACATAAATCGACTATGTCCTCGATGTAACTTGTGAAGCTTTCACCGGTCCTCTGCGCTCGCGAACGGAGACGCTGTTCAGCGCGAAGTTTGCGAACGGCAGGGCGGCCGAATACTTCGGCAAACGTGGTTTTGAACACGGACCAGGTGGTGATGTCCGACTCGTGGTTCCGATACCAGAGGTTTGGGACGTCAGTAAGATAGAACACGACGTTGTTAAGTTTCAGAGCGTCGTCCCACTTGTTGTGCCGGCTCACCCGTTCGTAGGCTGACAACCAATCTTCCACATCTTGGTCGCAGCTGCCACGAAATATAGCAGCGAAATATAGCACATGTTTCGGAAAAAACATGTGCCCCTGATTTACCTGGTTAAGCTAAACAGTGCACAAGCGTGTTTTCTCTTGTTTAGTGGCGATCAAATGGACTGATGTGCAGGAAGTGAGATAGCATTCGCTTCAGCGCCTGTTGTCGTACATCATTGCTTCTCTTCAGCAATTTCAGCTTCCCATTTCAGACGCATTTCATTTTGCTGAGCCATTCTGAGTCATTTTCATTTTCGCTCAGTCTTCCCAATTTCAGCCCCTCAGTCCTCTCGCGTACAAGTGGAGAGCGGGATTTCCTTCTCCCTATATTGGCAGGTGGCTGATGGAGAGGGTGGTGGTGATCTCTTTTATTACTCCCAAAAACACCACATGCCACGGTTGGTAGGTGGAAGCTTTACCTGGACGTAACAGTTTTTTTTTTTGCTAGAGACACACCTAGCACTAGTGCTCTAATAATGCCAGATGCATTCTAAAACAATGATCTTGGAAAAAGAAATAAATGGCGGTTACACAAATTGGTAATGTAAAAATGCAGCAATCACCGGGAAATACAAGGACTGCACACAGAAACATGCCATTGCAATGAATGTAAACTGCAGAGAGACTGTTCTTAGATGTGGCTGCCACGGGGGCTCAATGGTTACGGTGCTTGGCTGCTGACCCGAAAGACGCAGGTTTGTTCCCGGCTGCGGCGGTTGAATTTCTTTGGAGGAGAAATTCTAGAGGGCCATGTGCTGTGCGATGTCAGTGCACGTTAAAGAACCCCAGGTGGCCGAAATTTCCGGAGCCCTCCACTATGGCATCTCTCATAGCCTTAGTCGCTTTGGGACGTTAAACCCCATAATCTAAACCAAACCTATTCTTAAATGCCAATCACTGGCAGGCCGCTTCGGGATGCTGTTATCCAACTGCAGGATCCTGGATTCTCTGCTGGGCGGCTTGTGCTCTGCTATTGATGCTTGGCTTTCTTTGGGTGGTGGTCTCTTGGCCATCGCTGCTTTCACTTGCAGTCATGCACATTTTCCTCTTCTTTATTCTTGGTTACTATGCTCCGTGCTGGTTGTAGTGTAGCTGGTATGGCTTCACACCAAGTGAGCAGCTTTGGCCCTCTCTCTTCTTCCCCACTAGGATGCAATATCAGCAGCTATTGCTCCTGAGTTGTGACGTAAGAAAAGACCACAAAAAAAAAAAAAAACTCTCTAAAAAACTACGGCTATATTAGTGTAGGTACGGTATGTCACAGCTGTGACTCCTGTATCCGTAGCTTGTGAGTTGGCGAGTAGAGCACTTATGCTAGCTTCACCCTGGAGGTAGATGTAGAGTCCTCTTTCTGCTTGTACGAAGAAAAGAACTTGAAATTCCTTGTACAGCATAAGAAGGTGCAGCCTTGGGCTGCACTCTTGAGTTTCTATGCTGTGTGCTTGACTCTTCACTCTGTTGGCATCAGTCGCATCAGTCAACTGGGGCTCTCATTTGTTCCAGCGGGCCTAGCTGGCGCAGACCGCGGCTGTTCCGAGATGCTTACGCCAGGACCTCCAGGGCGCCTGCAGCCACCTGGCATCACTGGGACTGCCGGTAAGCAGAGCCGCCATTGCATTTACATCGCAGTCTCTCTCTGCTTCTCCTGGTTCAAGTGTGCACCAACTTTGGATGGCTCGCTCGGCGATACCTTTGCCTGCCCAGTTCCCCTACCCCTTGGAATGTGCATAGAAGATTATCGAAGGTGCAGTCAGCAGTGAAACATGGGGAAGCTCCGAGGCTGGAGTAGACTCCTTATGGTAGTGCCGTCTAAAGGGGCTGTTTCTGATGGGGGATTAGCATTAGCCCTCTGGTCTCTGCGGGAAGTATTACTGTCTTTTCAATGCAAAGCTTCAGAGCTCACAGACAGTGCTAAGCAGCTGCCAGTTGTTCACCAGATTCCACTGCAAATCATCGTGTGTGTTGACCATAGTTTAGGAACATTATCGGCCCCCCTCTGGGGCCGATATCGGCACCCAAATCTCATTTGGGGAACTTGTGGGCGAGTAATGCATTGGTGTGTTGAGAGTATTAGTATGTACTATTACTGGTTTCCTTTTCGTAGTTTCCCGCAGTTTTGAAATGCTGTCACTATTACTGGTTTCCTTTTCGTAGTTTCCCGCAGTTTTGAAATGCTGTCACTATTACTGGTTTCCTTTTCATAGTTTCCGGCAGTTTTGAAATGATGTCACTTTCTGGGACCACGTTATTGGCGATGCCGGGTTTCTGCTATAGTTAGACGTGTAATGCTTTTGCGCTAGTAAATGGCACTAGCTCTCGTCCTTTCTCGTGCCTCTCCTGCACTCTGTTAGAGTTGGGAGCTTTTCTTGCTTGCATGTGTTGCACTCCAGTCCATGTAAGCGATGTGCTCGGCTTAGTAGTGTCTTGGCATAAATTCATGTTAAGGGTTTTCTTTTTCTAGGGGGCCATGCTTACGCAGGCCACGACTCTCCAAAGGTTCCCCTTACACCTGAATGCACAGTGCAACTTCAGCAGCAATCTGGCATTCCCAGGATGACTGGTAAGCAAGGTTTTCAGATTTGGGAGATTCTGTGTCGGGTACATTTGTAAGCCTCCACGCAGTAGGACACATTGAAGTGGAGGCTTGGCATGCCCCCCTGGGGACCGTGTGTGCCACTTGTGCAGTTGAAACTTGTGCCATCTGTGTCAAACGAAACACTAACAGATTAACTGAAACAGAAATGCAAGAATGCAGAAACATCAGCTGCTGCAGAAGAAAGGACGTGTGCAGGGTCCATTAACACCTTCACGCATTGATCTTTGCACCGCAGAAGTAAAAAAGCTAGTATTCAGTGTCAGTCAGCTAAAGAAGCGTTGTTTCATTGTGTGTTGCGAATAGTTGTGTTTCATTGGAAGTGAAACTCTTTTTTTTTTTTTTTCTCACCCACTAGTTCGATGTAGGTGATTTACTCTGAGCCCTGCTTCTCGTTCATTCTCGTTCCTCTCTGCCAGTTTCTTCCACTCATCTTCCAATCCCCTCTCCTTTGGCTGCCTTTTTCCTCCACTCTTTAAAAAAGAAAAACTAGCTCATTTCATTACTTTCCAGGCAAGGGTGGTGGAGAGGCAGAGCTGTTGTCTACTGCACTGATAAAGTTTCTCCGGAATTCCGCATGCACGTGCAGTCTTGACATGGCACCTATCACTGTCTATCAAAAGTTTGGAATAACCTCCGAATGGTCCCTTATGTTTGATTCCAGTTGCACCGAGCTTTTTCATTTAGTAGCATCTTTTTACAAAGTGCATCATGCTGTCAGCAGCGCTGCACTTAATCACTTAATCCCAGGTTGAAGATTGTGGCAAAGCAGACGGCACCTTTTTTTCTCGAGGCAGGGACTACATGTGGGCAACTGCGTGAGCTAGGAAGATGCTAGCATTGCAGCTAATACATCGCGTGCCACAGTTTGTCAGGTCATTGCTGGATGAGGTGCTGGTCATGGACAAATCTGTGCAATGACTTTACGTTGCAAAAATGGAGGAGTTTAATGAAAAAGCACCCATTCCGATTGACTCTTCTTTCCCACTAGCGCTGTGCTGCGCAGCGGACACATCATGAGAAGTGTATACAAGGGAAGTTGCACTAGATATTTAATGAGATGGCATTACCATATATTACTCATGTAAGGGCCACACCCCCAACTTGCTAGCTGGTTTCTCGGATTTTGCCCATGTGGCATGTTACGCTGGGAGCCTGCGACACTTGGTATGACCACACACGCATCATCCCATTCACCGAACTCCGCCTGGAACAGTGAACATGCAGTGCTGCAGCGCTGTTAACTGGTCTTGTGCACTCGGTGTTCGCACCAGAAAGGACAAAACCTTATGCTACGCACAAAAACTAGAATGGGGTGGCATGGGTGCTCCCACATTAGTGGCGTATTTCTGACGACATGCCGCCCGCCAGGCTCTGGCGCCGGAGTAGCGCGCCATTTGCCCGGTGCTGTTAGGCCTAGCGCACCATTCGCCCGGTGCTATTAGGCCTAGCGTGCTTCGCATCAAAGCCATGCCAAAAGTGCTTTGAATCTAGTCACGGTTTACTATGTAAGGTGTAATGTTGCCAGTTCACATCATCGCACAATAACCTCGCATTGAAATGGACGTGCATTACTTCCCCAAAGCCTTCGACAGTGAAGCTCGCCGAAAAGCAGGCCAGGCGAACACCACTTCACACTGACGACCATAGGTCAGTTGCATGGCGTGCCGATCCGAACTGTCGGGCCATTCAAGTGCCAGATCCTCAGAGGGTCATGATCTTAACTGATAATCACATGCTGTCTCCCAGTAAACTGCTCTAGCAATCTGTTTTACTTTATGTGGTTAATTCGTGCAGGTCATCGGACGTGCGTCCTATCATTCATACTTTCAGTGCATTATGTATTTGAAGGATGTGCCGGGACTGCGCTAATTCATCGTAAAAATGTGTATCGCAGCATAAACAAGGGGCGCATAATCGGGGCTTCGCTGTAGTAAGGAACATTTTATAGAAAAATTGCTGGTCCTGTGTAAGGGCCACATCATGTTAAAAGTGTGGCCCTTTCACGTGTATACACGGTATATGGCTCATCGGCAACGAAGCCCAGTAGCGGTGTTGACCAGCAGCAGTGCTGGTCACAAATTTTCTCCACTTGAGTAACAAGCTCAGCCAAAACCCAACAGCCAAGAACAGAGGAGTAGCCGTTTGGTGCTGAGGTTTCACTGGTCGCAGGGCAGAAAATGGGTTGGAGCCTAACGGGACAACATTTACCACATAGAGGTGATACAGAGCAGTTGCACATGCAGCAAGGTTAAAATACACAGGAAGAGATCGTATATTAGCAGTGCAATAATGAAACGGAGCCAAACAAGAACATAAACTGTTGACTATGCACTCAATCAACCATCACTCAACCGAAGGACTCCGAAGTGGCCATATGGAAGACTGATGCATGTTCTCTCTCTGCTCTGCTGGCAGAATGATGGTGGTGTTGACGCCAGGAGTTGCACGATAGAGCCCCCTCCAAAGCAACTGAAAGGAGTGTTTCTGCGGCATGGGCTGATTGCTAGCCCTAAGTGCCTTTCTCTTATACTAGGTATGCTGTATGTGTTGGTTACTTTGCCTCAAGGCTGGGCATGCACGAACCACAGTGTTCATAATGTGAGCACCATCTCATCCTCCTGCTAACATGCGTATCATGATTGGTCGGGAAAGGAGGAAATTTTGAGTGTGCATGCGTGTGTTGTCATTGTGCACAGTGACATCTGTTAGCATGCTCAAAGGCATGCACTAGTATTCACCAGTAATTGGAGGATCTTTCTTCGTTCTTCTAGGGAGTTCGACAGTGTATGCAGGCATGTTTTTTTAAAGAGCCCTTTTGGGGTGTTGCATAAAGGGTGGGATCACATGTAGGTGATGACTGTGACGTTTCAATATGAGAGGCAAAGTCGCCGCATATGCCGATGGGCAGGTGATGGTAGCAATGTCGGGAGGAATGTCGCTCTAGTCGATAGCTGTTCGGGGCAAAAATTGAGCCAGCGAACGCAGCAGTTCTAGCAAGTGGTTTGAGCAATATGAGTATATAAACAAGCAAAGGCTAGAGTTGTGGCGACGAATGCCAAGGTTCGAAAGTTATGGCTAAAGTTTCAGTGGTGTTACGCTGGTATTAAGAGTAGGCGTAGTGATTGAACCTTGCAGTATGATTTTGTAAAGCTTGGAGTGTTAGCTAGATAAGTTTGATGTGGGTGCCAGATTGTAGATAACATATTCTGGGCTAAACCTGTTGAGTGATTTCTATGAGAGTAGTAATTTTACTTGCCATGGTGCCTGTTGTAGGTGATGTCTCAGAAATTGAAGGTTTGTTTGCGATGATGCAATGTTAGTGATACGAGTATGTCAGTGAAGATCACCGTAAGGTTATGCCAAGGTATTTGTAAGATTCCGCAAGTTCAGCTATGGAGGTGTTGACAGTGTAGTCAAATACGAGGGGCTGTTGGCAACTGTGAAAGGAGGAAACTTTGCTTTTGTTGGCATTTAGTTCCATGAGCCACTGGTCACACCATTGTTGAATGTGGTGATCATTTTGTGTGACCCAGTTGTCGGCAAACATGCGTGCCTTACATGCTACACGCATTGGTAAGTCATTAACGTAGATTAAAAATAGTGGCCCAAGGACAGCCCTGTGGGGTGCTTGTTACAGCGAGGGAGGTAGAAATTTGGCTAAACTGGGAGCAGTTAGAAATTCCTTGATCCCGCGAGAATGTTAGGGTGTGAATTTAGTTGCCCTAGTTTTAGGAGGAAACGTTTGAGGCGTGGTCTCAAAAGCTTTTGCAAAATTAAAAAAAAAAATTGTCATCAATTTGGATATCACAATCAAGGTTAGCATGCAGATCATGAAAGAAAAGTGTGAACCGGGTTTCCCAAAAAAAGATCCCTTGTAAAAAAGCCATGTTGTGACAGTGAAGGACTAAAAAAAAGAAATTGTTAGCGTCCGGAAAGTTCATGATGTGGGAGTAAAATACGTGTCATTGTGATTCTACATGGTACACTGGTTACAGAAATGCCGCAGATTTTTCATGACATCCGCATTCCAAAAACTGCATTTTTAGTGTGTTCATTTAGCATGCTCTTAAAGTATGCTCGGCTAGAATTCAATCAGTGCCGTACTTAGTAAAGGCTGTTCTGTGAGAAACCGAGGATAGTCATTGCTGTCATGAAGTCACAGCATGACTTGAACGGTTACCATGGCAGGATTTGTCGTACTGCTCACATTATTCCAATTCTTCATCACTTGCTGGTCGAGTGCGTCTCGTGGTGTTTTGTTTGACTGGCTGAAGTCTGGCCACCCAGTGAGGGCATTTCATCGGAGAGCAAGGTTGAAAGGGCAAAGGGCACGTGGTTTCATGTGAAACTGTCATGAATTGTGCCTTGGAGGAAGTAGAAGATGACGTAACCAGTGATGCTGTTTTCAATGTAGGTGGGTCTAGGACGCACAAGGCTCGCAGCAACTACAGGGTGCTGCAATCCACACCAAACACATCACCGGGGTAAGTCACGGTCACATGGTGCGTTGCTACTTCATCAACATGGTTTCACTAATGAAATGAGATAATGGTGCGCATAAAGCCATGTGCAAAGGTGGCTGGTGTCACTGCAGTTGAATCCCAGTACTTTTAATTAAAAGGGGGCTGAAAATTCTTGTTTTTAGGCACAGATGTTGTTATAAGGTCATAGCAGGTCTTAACACAGCTGTGTCAAAAACACAGAAATTCAGGTGCACATAAAAAAAAGGAACACTCGTTTATACAAACTTGGCAAGAATGACCAATTAAAGTGCTCATCGTATGATATGGTGCCTGCATCACATCATCATTAGTTTGTTTTTTAACCCTGTTGGTTAGGCAGCGTTGGAATTAAAGGGACAGTGAGAACAAATTTAAAGGGTTCTGTATCAACTGTCTGCCGAGCTCTAATGACAAACAATCTACCTCTGCTGAAAACGAAGGCTCTTGTAAGCTGGAAAAGGTATCTAAAATGGAATGCAGGTGTCACCACCATTTGCTTGCAAAAATGACGTCTGTGCTTTCCCTTGTCCATGCATCTGAGGCTAGGCATCACCATGCAGTTCCAGTCTGTGATCACAAAGTCTTTTAACTGCCGACTTTGCTAGTTTCAATCAATTGGGATTCACAGTTATAGATCTTCCGAACGAGCAAAAGGGCAGAAGAAAAGGTTTCTTTCTAAGAACAAAATTTGAAGGAGTCTGGACACTAAGGGCACTTATTGGGACACTGCCCCACACTGTTTCAATCAGCTGTGCGCATCTACATGCATTTGTTTTGATGATAATGATGGTTTTGATTTTCATGACAGGACAGCTTGGCCCAAGAGCGCTATGGTAAACATGTTTTCATCTCCACCGGGTGTGAACAAAGACCCATTTTTTTTCAATTGCTTCACCCCAGGGGAGCCATGCACCAGGCCAGAGGAAGGCTTGTACTCGTGTGGACAGTGTGGAGAGTAGTTGCGCATTGCTGCTATGGAATAAGCCTGGTCACATCTCACCTTGAGCCTCGCCGTGGTGGCTCAGCGGTTAAGGTGCTCGGCTGCTGGCTCGAAAGATGCGGGTTGCACCTCTGCCGCGGCGGCCGAATTTCGATGAAGGAGAAATTCTAGAGGCCAGTGTGCTGTGCGATGTCGGTGCACGTTAAAGAACTCCGGGTGGTCGAAATTTCCCGAGCCCTTCACTATGGCGTCCCTCATAGCTTGAGTTGCTTTGGGACGTTAAACCCCAATAAACCAAATCAAACCAAGCATCTCGCCTTGCAAACAAATGATAAAGCTGAGGGCAGCCTCTGCCCTAAGCTTGGCGCATGATGGCCTTAGCTGCCTAAGTGCCATTAAGCCCAACACAACACACACACAGAGTGCCAGCGACTTTGTGCTAGAATCTTTTTACCATGTCTATATAGTTGTGACAAGATATTATAAAGAATCTTTGTACTCTTTGCTTGCGCTCAGATGTACAGATGCACTCACGCTCGGATGTACTTGAGAAAGAAGACAACTTGGGCGCTTGTGTTGTCTACTTTCTTGTGTGTTGCAAGTCTTGGTGCTGGAATCCTTTCGTCTGGCAGCCAACTAGCTCAGCAGCTAACTAAAAAAAAAGTATGTCGACATAGCCTCCAGCTTACCGCTTGACTCTATTAATGTATCTCTATGACAGAGCAATGTATGTGGAACACAGCTGGCAGTAAGCGGTTTGTCAGACGCCAAATGGTCACCGGTGGTTATGGGAAGCTCCAGGAGCACCGGGATAACTACACTTCCAAGATAGTTGTGCGATTGATTGCCATGGTAAATGGTGCGGAATAGCCCCAGTGTCATAAGTTGAGCTATTGTGACCAGGAATATGAATTCGTTTGTTCTCAGTGACTAGTTTCCTGGCTGAAGGAGCTTTTGTGCGCTGAAAATTGGCCTTGTGGAGAGGGAAGGTGCGGCAACTTTCTCAGTTCTCATTTGACTCCTCAACTGTACCACGAGGAAATGGAGGGAGCAAAAGAGAGAGGGGGGGGGAAGGGGGGGGAGGTGCCATGTGGAGGTGTGTTAATTTCAACCACCTGGCATTTCTTAAACCTGAAATTCTCTACGTAGCACCTATGTTACAGGGGGTGAAAACCTGAAGAATTTTCAGCTGTGCTAGTAGAACTACAAGACTTGGCAACTTGCTTGAAGTCATTTCAAACATGCGTATCAAAGAAATATCGAAATGCCTGTTGATAGACATGCAGGAGGCCTGTTGAAAGATGTATTGTTGGAAAAATTAACCCTAACGGGAAAACTCCCAAAATTTCTCTAGTCGTAATGCTGCACTGGCTTTTGACGGCGCAGTGTTGAATTTTTCCTTGATTTACTTTACACACCTGCCTATTGGTACAGTTTTATCGACCATAGGCATATAGAAGTCACGGAAGTAATTCAATTGCGCGTTTGTCTTTTTTCTTAGTTTCAGCAATGGAGGTGCCATTTGTGATAAAGCCTCTGAGTTCACAACTTGTTTACGATCGCAAAACAGAAGCTTGGGCAAGTTGGTAATCCACTGAATTGAAACGGCAAGATGTTGAAACTGCGACGAAGGATGAGCGCTTGTCTTTGTGTGGCTTCTTTCATCCTAGCCTAGATCCTAGAGTTTAAAAACCGAAGCGTGGCCTTGTGGTAGAGCATCCGCCTCGCATTCGGGAGGTGCTGGGTTCGATCCCCAGTGCCGCCGGGTGCCCACCGGTTTTTTTAATGGGTACAAGATTTCCCCTGGCCTGGTGCTCGGCTCTTCTAGGGTGAAATGCTTGGGAAAAGGGTCTTAGACCAAACAGTTGCCTTGACGGATGAGTGATAAGTTCCCCCGCCAAGCAACCATAAGTCCGCCTCGTGCGGCATAAGCCCAATTTGTGGCTTAGCCTAAATCTCACTGTTTCTACTCGATTGCCCGCTCGATTGCCTAGCCTTTCTTTAATCCCACTTCCTCGTCTTCCTCCGCCTGCTTCTTTCATCACGACTTCGTCTTTGCTGTCTCGGCATCACACTCGGCCACGACTGCGGACGCCCTGTTGATTGTAGGCCGCGTCGCACCCAGACCTCGTTGTCGTACACGCGGCCACTCGTCTCGCCCCGCTTCAGCAGCCGCTCCTTCATGGTCTCGTCCTTCACTTCGACGTAGAGCAGGTTGGTGCACTTGCACACCTCAGCCTCGAAGCGGTCACCCTGCTCGGTGTTCCTGGGGTAACCGTCAATCAGGAACCTTTGGCTGTCGCCACGCTCTTCCTCATTGCTCCTTTCAGCAGCTGCAAGACCGTGACCAGTGGGACGAGCTCACCCTTCGTCATGATTTTGTTCATCTCCTTGCCCAGGTCGCTGCCGGACTGCACCTCCGCCCGCAGCAGGTCACCGGAAGAGATGTGCGTGAAGCCGTAGTTGGCCGCTATCTTCTCGCATTGGGTACCTTTGCCGGAGCCGGGGCCGCCGAAGACAAACACGACGGGGACGTTGAGTTCTGGAGGCCCGTCCATTGGCGTTGAAGTAGGGGAAGGAGCAGGGGAGCAGGCCTGGCTGGAGGCGGAACTTCCTCAGCCTTCTCATCTGGTTCTTTTCTCCTCCACTTTCTTTTCTTCTTCTTTCTCTTCTTTCTTCTCATCCTTCTTCTCTTCCTTCTTTTCCTCTTGGCCTTTCTGATCATGAACAGGCCGTCCATATCATCGTCGGCATCCCTGACATAGGCGCCGCGAAGTCGTCCGCTGGTGGATCGGCATGGAGGGCCGCGGCAGACCAGGACAGTACCCGGACAGTTGCAGGCTCTCGACCGTGGCCCTGCGAGGTTGTCATGCAAGGTGGTGTGTTCGAAGCTGCGTCGACGCATCAAGGGCGACGCCGGTGGTGGACTATCTTCTCGATTCTCATCAAGCTGCCTGCCCTGATGCAACCTCTCTCTAACGGGAGGGGACGTGGGAGCATCCAATCCTCGTTCGATTTGGAACATTTGGAGGCGCGATACTGATGGCCTGCTGCCAACCCTGGAACCCGGAGAAGGCGGCAGCCGCGAATGGCCTACTGGTAGCCTGCGTCCGGAGCGGGACCCGGCAGTTGCTGGCTGCCGAGCAGGTGGCACTGGAGGGGTCCGCTTTCCGCTGAGGGCCTCGTAACCCTCTTCGATGCGGTCCTCTTCGCGGAAGTCCACGCTGGAAACAGGCTGGCGCCGGATTTTGTTGTCTGGGAAAATTGGCTCATGACACTGACGTCCCGGCAGCAGGGGACGCGGTTGTCCTGGAGTGGCCGTCATCCGTTGAGGCGGCAACCCAGGCGACCGCACTCCAGGCGGCATGCTACCTAGGTTATTACTGCTCGGACTTGAGCATCCGATGACGCTGCTGATAGCCACTGAGCCCGGAGCCGCCGTCACCGAGCTGGCGAAGCACGGGTGCCGTGGCGAAGGTGGCGTCATGAACCCAGCACTGCCTGCAGGAGGCGGCTGCGCCGAGGGCCGTCCGAAGCGGTGTCCATCATGCGTCGATGCCGGAATGTTGGGATGCCTCATCGGTCCATGAGACGGTTCCCGAGACATCAGCGGGGACGGTGGCACTGCTGAGACGGAGCCCGCGCCCCCGATGGAATTGGGAGGAGCGCTGGTTGCGTTTAGGCCGGGAACTGCCGACACCTCGGCGAGTGAGGCGGTCATCTGAGAGCGGTGCACCACGGAGGACGCGTATCCACTCGTCGGCTGCGGTGACTGCGGTGGCGGACTGACGATTGTGTTGGAGCCGACCCGCAGGAGCTCGGATGCTTCCACCGCGGCAATGGGTGCCTCAGAGCCCAACGCCTGCTGCGGCCACGTGCGGCCCCTGCAGGCCTGAAGAATGCGTACCTTATCTTGATTGTAAAGGGCGATGTCTTCGTCTGGAGCCTGGCGCCGCGCTCTCATCGTCGTGAGTTTGGCGTCGTGCGCAGTGGCCAGGGGTGTAAACGCGGCAAGAAGTGCAGAGGTCCAGGCCGGCCAAGTGGTGTAGCGGCGGCCTTCGTACTGGTGCCAGGCGCGGGCGGCACCGCGGAGATGCTCTTCCGCGACGGCGAGCGTGGTGGCTGGAGACCAGGCGAAACGCCGGGCAGCAGCGTCGACCACTTGAATCCACGCTTCAGCGTCGTCAGAAAATCCACGGTACTCCGGAATTTGTATCGGGGTTACTGGGTATCCAGAGGACAGTGATGCGCGGCCAAGCGCTGCAGTCAAAGAAGTAGATAACTCCCGGATGATGGAGAGGGCTTCGGGAAGAAGGGCCAAGGCTGAATGCGCCGAGGAGGCATGGACGCCGTTCTCGGGCGGAAGAGGGGTTCCAGGCGCCGAGGGAGCCGGCCGTGGGACTGCCCGGCCGCTTCGAAGGAGGAGCGACGGGTCGTGGAGGTCCGGGCCGGGCTCGACGTTGGTCGACTGCGCCATTGTAAAGACAGACACCGAGACACGCTGAGCTGAGCGTCCGCTCGATTGCCTAGCCTTTCTTTAATCCCACTTCCTCGTCTTCCTCCGCCTGCTTCTTTCATCACGACTTCGTCTTTGCTGTCTTGGCATCACAATATATATAATATATATAGCATTATTCTACTTTAAAATTTTGCACTGTGCTTTGGCTGAGATTTTGGGCTGTCACTGTGTTCGAGAACCCTCTTTTTTATGACGGCGCTGCTTGATTGTTTTTCTTCTTCTTTCCTGACGCAGGCTGGGAGGTAGCCCCGTGGCCCTGGGAAGCTGCGAGGCAGGTGGCAGCACAGACAGTGCAGACACGAGCGCTTCGAGTGCTGGTCACTGCAGCAGACCGCCTGGGGTGCCAGACTTATTTTCACCGGACTTCGACAAGTACCGGGAGCTGATGCAGCAGGACCTCCTCGAATACTACCACAGAGACCGCGTCCAATCGCCACTGACATCAGTCGGCGGGTCGTCCGGTAATGACCTCAAGGAGACTCGGATACCTTGGGCTGCATTCCTTGTCGGTCATTGTTGAGCGTATTGGTTCCAGCGCACTTGGTGTTTGAACTTTGGGCTTAAGTTGTATGAACTGCGTGCTCAAGTAGAACTTTTTTGCTGGACTAGTTGGTCGATTCTGACGTAAGTAAAGCAGCGTGAATGAAGGTTGCCGAAGGCAAACCGAAGAAATGACAAGAAAGAGTGCTGAGCCAATTCCTTCTTGAGGCAGAGCGTGATGTGCTTCAAGCTTTCAGTTTTGTAATCCAGCATAGGACCATAGCTCAGGGGCTCTAGAGTCCTTTCGGTGTAGGCAGAACCCCCAACAGCTTTCAAAATGTGCTGAGGAACCCCACTTGGTTTCTGTCCTTCCCTGCTTGACATAAATTAAAAAAAAAAAAACAAGAACACAGAAGCATGGTTCCCCTCTAAAAAGAAAAACTGATGGTCACCATGCATATATAATGTGACATTCAGTGAGAGCTGGCCGTGGTGGATGCTGCTGCTCGTGTGCTGGGAGCTCCCTCTGCTCCTTTTTTGTCCTGCATGTTATGCCAACAACACCCACACGAGGGCGCCGCTCTGTGCCTCATTTCTCCTGTAGTTATGCCAACAACACCGCAGGGTTGGGAAGCACACCCTTCAGGGGGAGGACGTGGCTTTCCACAAATTTGTTTTTCCTTGATGTATTTATGTGAAATTTTTTGCACATGCTGGAATTTTGAGTACTCTCGCAAAATTTAACTCTTGTAGTAGCATCTTCAGAAAATTATTTTCTAATGTGTATTTTCCTCTGAGCCCTGCGAAAAGGCTGCAGAGTTAAGAAAACATGGCACGAGGCTGGTTCAACATTCATTGCGTCCCCTACTGGTATGAGACAATTTTTTTTTTTTTTTCCGGGAAGCACAAGTTTTGGTTAATCAATTTTTGCGATGCGGCGTCTGTTGACACATGTAGAGTGAAAAGAAAATTTAATGCAAAAATATAAAACTCACAAATTTGAAAGGCAAAGATTGTCTTCATCTGGACTATGGTGCCAGGGGTGCAACAAAACAGATGGGGTCTAAAGAGGTAGAAGCAGTCATGCAGAAATCTGCTGCATAAGGTGTCTAGGTCAAAAACCTTGGCAGGTAAGAACGCCCACTGTTTGAGTGTTTCCCCACAATGCAGAGCCACCACAGTTGCCGAAACAATTTTTTTTACTTCCTGGTCGATATCAGCAAGGAAACGTGGGTGCAGCATAAATTATGAGGCATGCAAGCGGCTAGGACAATTTTGTTCTAAGCCTAATTTTTTGGGGATCTTTTTGGGACTTCAAAGCGACATTCACCCTTAGCAGCTGTTGCTCATTGCCAAATTAACAATGGCCAAGTGTATAGTGAAGTGATCTGGTACATGCTACCACAATATGATCGTTCCTAGAAAAGGGGGGGGATGAGAAGTTTGATTTAGTTTTGCTTCGAGGACTCTAAAAATGCAATTCAGGAAACCGTGTTTGTTTGTCAACCCGGCCATATCTCGAGCAAGTCATTTACCTGGGAGTCTGGACAAGCGTGTGCTCGCACTGATTTCTAAATAATGATCACGCAAGTTTGTGCACTTGTGTATTCGCGTTTGTTTTGGTCACACTGAACTAAAAGCTTCAGGGCTGTTCGTGGAGCAGCATAGTCAGACGTGACCGAATGCATTCGTGAACAAGTGCGCTTTCTTTTGGTCTCTCTGTGCGTCCAGGCAGGCACCAACAAACAAAACAGTCAGCCACAGGTTTAAAAAACGGTGCAAGTTGTGCACACTTGTGCAGAAAGGACATTTGGGTTAGCTGGGGGGAGGCGTTGTAAGTTGCACTAGATTGTTAGACTCTGAAGAATGCAAGACGGCCACCAGTGCTGGCGTGGTCCCTCCATGACTTTGTTATTTACCAGTTCTTGTTGATTTGATTGCTATGGCACTCTGACTGTTGCTATAGTGCAGGGGTTCTCAAACGTCTTTGCTTGGAGGAACCCCAAAAGCCTTCAATAAGTTCCAAGGAACCCCCCCCCCCCCCCCCACTTTCACTTACCAGCAATGTTGTCGAGTGCATTTTTGCAAAGAGAGAGTTGCAAAAGTTAAATGTTTATTGCACCGATTAATACAAATACTAATGTGATGGGTGGTACTGCTTCCCTTTTGAGAGCAAGCCAAAGCGTGGCTCAGCAGCACTCAGAGCCAGTCTCATATCAGCTGCCGGGTCAGGGCCGGTGAGGGTTCTCGCGGAACACAAGAAGACAGCCCGCGGAACCCCTGTGTTCCGCTGAACCCAGTTTGAGAACCCCTGCTGTAGTGTATTGGGGCTGGTTTTGTTGCTTTTGGTCTGCACATTAAAATTTTTAATAAGGGAGTAATTACTCATTGACGTCCATACGATTGGGCATCAGGCGAGCGTTGAGCCTGCCCGAAAAGGCCATTGCTGGCACACGAGCTTGATGCTTCTTCTTCTTAGTAAGTGTGGCTTCGTTAATGCTGAGTAATTGTTGGACTAAAGGCTGCCCTTTTAGAGGTGGCGTGAAGGCTCGTGTGGAATTTTCTAGACCGATTCCTGCTCTGGACACCTGACTGTAAACCTTTTCTTTGTTTGCAGTGGGGTTGCTTGCACAAGGGTTTCGTATGGAGTAGGTGGCTACGGAACAGTAGGCGATACTAGAGCTGCACTGTGCTCCTTTAAAGCCACTGTCATTGCCAAACCTGGAAGACTGTCTCAGGTGCACGTGTTGGTTGTGTGTCTTCCTCTTTTGCTCAGATGACATGTCCCCTGGGCTCACCCCCCCTCCACATGCTGTTCCCCTGTCAGCATCCAACAGCACGGGCGATGTCCGGCAGATCGTTGCAGTCCCACTGCCGGACTCTCCAGCACATTACAGTGAGTGGACTGGGTTGTGTTACTGCGAGGTTTTTGTTGATTCTTTGAAGTATTCATTGGTGCATTCATTGTGTACCTGAAGGCAGTCATGGGCATTGCATGAGGGGTGCGTATCGAACAGTGGTGGCAACAGAAAGTAAAATTAAGGGTGGTCATCGTAGTCTTCAATGGGTGGCTTGAGGGGAGACGCGGGTCTTGAAATGAACATTTTTATTAGAGATATCGGAATTAAATTAAGTGTGTATACTATATGTTTATTCCTCCTGTTTTCAAAAATGTAATTAGTTTCAGTTTCAGTGAGTGAATGAGCGTTGTATTTCGTTATTCTGCTCATTGATTGTAGCCCCATGTATTTCCTTCGTCCTGTGTGTTCGTCCCTTTTCCGTGTTTTTTAGCGCTCACCAATTCCTTCAAGTATGTATTTCCAACTAGCCCCAGTAGTAGCTCTTTTTCCTTTGGTATTTGTCATTTTAAATGCCTTGTATAGCTCCTCCTGCATGGGCCAACATATTGGCCTGCAGTATTTTGAAATAAATAACTCGATTAGTTACCATATTATAGAATAGCTGTAGCTTAATTAGTTAAATGCTTAGAGGTCGTTAAGACACTTTCTTTCTATATTTGTTTGTTTCGATAGATGTGGAGTGTAGCAAAAGACGTGCCATCTGAGCCGTGCTATTCATATATTTATTGAAGTACATCATCGTATAAAATTATTAAAATTTTGTCCAATATGGTAAATGTTACGTTAATGTCCAAAGCTCTACATAGGCTATGAGAAACTCGACAGTGGAAGGTTCCAGAATAATTTCGGCCAACTTGGGGCTCTTCAACGTGCACCGACATTGTACAGCAAAAAAGGTATCTTTTGCCTTCCCCTCAGTTGAAACATGGCCACCACAGCCGGGATTTGGTCCTGTGCCCTTGGGTTTCGCAGCCAAACACCGCAGCCACTAAGGCACCATTGCGGGTTAACAAGTAGATGATGTCCTGGTATTTCATGGAATGCAGATCGCCACATACCATATGTCATGCTGGCTTGTGTAGACTTGCTGCAGTGGTCTGACTCTTGGCAAGAATGAATAAAAACAAAACCCTTGTGTATTCTTTGTCGACCTTGTCTTTGGCTTATACATCGTGTAAACTTGTGTAAGGGCCGCGCACAAACTTTCCACGACCAATGCGGGAATAGCCTTCGAAATGCACGTGCTGTAGCCTTCGCGATCAGCTCCGGCTGCGAGCAACAATGCGCTTGATTGCGGAGGCCACTGATGGGCATAGGAGCTCTTGATGGTTACCACTCTTATGTAACAGATTCGGGGGTAGCTACTTGTGGAACCACTGGGACTGCATCACGCGGATACATGTAGCTGTGGGGAACTCAGACTGTGCCATGCACCAAATGGTACAAGCACTGTACTCAGTTTCATACATAGCAGTTAACGCTGCCAAAGGTACGAAAGTAGTCTGCTGCAAAAAACAAGCAAAATGTATCCGTCCGCCTCTCGTCGTGGCTGAGTGGTACGAAGCGCGCGCCTTTCTGTTCATTTTAAAAGGGGTCAAGGTTCGACTCCCGGCTCGGCTGTTTTTTTTTTTTTCATTTTTCTTAAAAGATTCATTAGGTAGAAACTCGAAACTGTCAAACTCTAATACCTGCTTTGAAAAACACAGCACTGTTTACTTGTTTTGAAGGTAAAAGGCAGGCATACATACAATGTAACTTGAGTCTGATGGTGTTGAGTGCAAAGCTGTCATATTTAACACTGCCAGAGCTAGATATTGCCACCTTATTCCAGTAGAGAGACCTTTTTTCTTGAACCTCGCAACTGTCCGAGGGCTCACCCTGGTCATCTCGCCCACAGTTTCGAGAACTTCACGCACAGTCTTCTCCGAGAAGCGCTTCCTTACGCTAGAGTAAACGTTGACAATCACCTGCTTGCAGTCTTTAGAAATTTTCGGAGACTTCAGCTTGGAGAATAGGCGAGCAGGAGATGTTTTTGAAGCCGCACTGGGGTTAGAAAACAAGCGAGTAGGAGATAGTGGTGCCACTTTCGCAGACTCAGAAACCGAAAGACGAAAGCAGACGACATCACCGGCCGGCCTAGCTGCGAAAACCTGATAACGAGGAGCCGGAAAAAACCCAGAAAACTAAGGCACTCTGTTCTGAAGAACATAAAAGAAAAAGCGATCTTTTTGCAAAATAAAACATTTTTATTATCATACTACAATATCGACCAACATTTACTTTAATTTTAAGTTGATTACTCTTTTCACTTTCAACGCACTACATTACGATGCGGACGAGGAGCGCGAACAGGCGCCGCAGCCTTCACTGCGTTGACTGCTATGTATGAAACTGAGTATAGTTCATGCTGCTCAGCACAAAAGGCGCCACACTCTGACATGTTTAATGGTGCAGTGCCCCTCCCCTTACCTGATTTCTCCTTTATGTTACGCCAACGATGACGCAGAACCAGGAGACAAGGCCTTAACAGCTGTTGCTGTATAGCTGCCGCACATCCAAGGCATGACTCGTGCCTCATGCTTGGATTCTTTTTTTGCGGCTGTGCTTGCAGCGGACTCTCCGAAGCAGCTGGACTGCAGTCCGGTGGAGTACCAGTTGCCGGCCTCAGTGACCTGGAGGAGGAAGCAGCACGGTTGGCGCCAGTCATCTGCCACCCCACCAGAGACATCCCCCACTGTGCATCACACGGGGTATGGTGTCCAGCCACACATTCGTTGCCTATATGCATGACGAACAAGATGGTTTTGTGCTTGGCTCTGTTGGTGGAAGCAAATGAAGAGTCATTAGTCAGTTTGTGGCACACAAGGGCATCTAAAGCCTGACCAGAGTTCAGTTTCGTTCATGAGTGTGTGACTATTTAATATTGGTACAACTTGGCATTCACTGGTACAAAGGAAGTAAATTGCTGTACGACTTAGTTTCAAAATTGCTCAGGCTCAGGCAGAAGTTGACAGAATGTGTGTGTGCTTCATCTTTGGAAATCAACTGTGATGCGGCTTAGTTAGTGAATGGCACTTCCTTCATTCAGTAAGAAAACAAATTATGGCAGGCACTTAAGACTACTTACATGCTATGAATGCGAAGGTATGCTTACGGGGTGTTTGGCTGCGGCAAAGGCATACTACTATAATACAGTGGTCAGTGAAGCTGATCTGTTCGCGCCGTCCTGATCAGCTTGGCTGGTTTTTTTATCAGTGTGCACTCACAGGTAAAAAATTGGTAAAGGTTTAACGTACTTAAACTGAGTAGACCTGCAAAAGCACGTGTTCATTCTTCAATTGGAGGGGGCACCTAAAGGCACACTGAGGAGAAACTGAAGCTGGCTTGTATCGACAGAATACCAGCTCCTGATTACAAAAACGCCACTCATACTGACAACAAAGCTCTTGTAACTTAGAAAAGAGAAAGAACTAAAATACAGGTATCACTGCAGCAAGCCAATCTTGCTAGTACAAGCGAGTTGATGAAATAGGAGAAAAGGCTACAGATCTCAGAGGCTCACAAAGGTGCATGAAGGTGACGTGTTCAATCGATATTGAAGCATATATTTGTTTTGAAACCACTAGCGCACTTTTATAGCACGAGGAAGACTGAAAAAAGACAACCTGAGTGTTGGAAGTCTGCAATTGCTGGTGCAACAGGTGGCGAGTTGAGTTTCTGTATGTTTTCGGGTGCTTTGCGGCTATGCGTTCTGCATGCTGACATGGTTGCATTATACGCCTTGGTTTACAAGAGCAGAGCAGCAGAGGACCTCCAAGTGCCTAAGTGCTCCTCGGATGAAGTTCATACAACGGCACGGATGAAGTTCGTACACCGCTCGGCTTATTTACATCGTCAGTGCACCAAGACGCTGGGCTGCATAAGCAGCCTTATGAGGACTATTATTACAGAATTTAAATATGCCCGCACGTACTAGTCGCTACACATCAGTGGTGATGGTGGCTTGGCGGTGAGAGGGACACTGCCGACTCCTCGGCGCTAACACTTTCTTGCCACACTCTCCGGCTCAGCCGTCGAAAGCATCACACACTATGGGGGGGGTTGAGGTTGCTGAATGCAGGCCGCAGTTCTTTTCGAGAACTTCGTTGTTGAAGTCTGGAGCAGGATCTGTCATAATGTTGGTGCAAACTTAAACGAATTGATGATGGCTGATAGAGGCCTTCAACGTCCGGCCGGCTGCTAGGCGGTAGCGCAGCACTCGCTGTCAGCAATCACGGAGACCTCATTTCCGTTTCCGCAGAATTGGCCATTCTCTACTTAACATTCATAGATGGCGGTGAGTGCTCATACCACTACCAGCGCAGTGGCGCAGCGGTTAAGCGATGCGCCACTTCACTGGCCGGTGGCTGTTCCTGTCACATCAACCCATAGGGATTGTGCGACCCATGTTTCTCTACCGCCGCCGCGGTGGCTCAGTAGTTACGGCGCTCGGCTGCTGACCCGAAAGACACGGGTTCAATCCCGGCCGCAGCAGATGAATTTCTTGGGAGGCGAAATTCTAGAGGCCCTTGCACTGTGCGATGCAAGAGCACGATAAAGAACCCCAGGTGGTCGAAATTTCCGGAGCCCTTCACTACGGCGTCCCTCATAGCCTGAGTCGCTTTGGGATGTTAAACCCCATAAACTAAACTAAACTGTTTTCCTTCCCGAGCAACCACTGGCACAGCTGGCACCATGCTCCTCCAAACTTACCCAAAGTTACCCGATTAACTCAGGTAAGCTCGGGTAGTAACTTGGGTTGCTAGGCAGTGGCATAAGATTGTACTTACGGTGACAAGGTTCTTGGTCGGTGTTTGGTGATCGTACGAGTGCTTTCACACTGAAATGCATCTACCACCTATGAGCATCCGTGCACCAGAAGCCCACAGCAAAGCCAGATTCAAAGACTCTCTGCAGAGGCGATCAATGTGAGAGTGAAATGTCGCAACTGACCCTGCTAAGGCAGGTTTTCTGCATTACATGATGTGATCGCTTTTGCGTCTTTGTTTTTTTTTCCTGCTCTGTTGCGCTCATTGTGAGGTAGCCCTAGGTTGCTACTCAGTGCTAATCCAGGCATTGCTTCTTTTTATCTTAATTTGGAAAATAAAAGTATGGAATGGAGAGAATTCTGTCAGCAGGAAAAGTAAATGGACCACGAAAAGTACTCGACAGTTCAACTGCAGTTGGTTGACTTACAATTGAAACCAAAGCAGGGCACCGTAAGTAAAGGAGAGACAAAGGAGATATCAGGGATGCTACACCGTGGTTGCGTTTTTGCTGCGTGGCCCTCTGCATCCCTCTTGGTGGTGGCCTTGAGCAGTTTCTCTGTCAACACTCGGAACCCGCACGCCTCCACATTCCCACATTCGGCTGCTAAATGGCCTGATAGCGCTATCTCGTTCTACTCTTAAAGAAGCTTAAGCATCCTCAGAGTTACTTTTTCTTTGATATGTAATATGGGGGTCCACTTACAATCTTATAAGTACTATATACAGACTGTTTCGTCAGTTGGAGAAAATCTGAAAAAAAATTCTCAGCCTAACCGCTCGCTTGTTCGGCTCCAATTTCACACCAGAGTGGCATCTGGCGGTCAGTTCTGTTTTTACGCTTCGTTCGAATGCTGTACTTGCCTGATTCGGTCAGAATTAATTGAAAACCTCCATCATATGCGGTGATGGCGGACTGAAACGGCAAGCTTTCGCAGCAGTCTTACCCGTAGCGCCATCTGTGCCCGCCGGAGCAACGAGTGCTCTACCATTGAGGCTGCGCTGAAACGCAAGAGCGGACGGAGAAGCCCCCCCCCAAACCTCTTTGCACCTCGTGCTTCTCCCATGAGTTTCTCCGTATCCTCCCTGCACGGTAGAGTGCTCGTTCATCTGGAGGGCGCATGATGGCGCTACCAGCGTCATTGCTGCAAAAGCTCGCCGTTTTGGTTTGAAGATTTCTAAATAATTTTGACCGAATCAGGCAAGTTCTCCACCCAAGTGTAATATAAAACAAAACTGACCGCCAAGTGCCACCTTTGCGCAAATTTCGAGCCCTAACAAGCGTGCGGTTAGGCCTAGGGAATTTATTTCGATTTTCTCTGGTTGGTGCAACTTTCTGTATAGCCTGGAAGTGAGTGGCCAACTTTTGTAGTGCAGGCTGCTCAGTTTGGTTGCTTCCTTTCTGAATACTGATTGTGAGTATATTTAAATCCGGTATAAACTTTATTTGCCCGTTTTTTCTCACTAGTTGATTCTAAGTCAGATTTAGCTGTTTTTTCTCGCCCGATTCTCACGGCTGTTATTCGTGCTCGCATTCAACAGTTCGTGAAGGCTAAGTGTGTCAGCCTGTCTGCCACTGTACTGCCTAGCCCTGCTGCTCAGACTGAACCTGCAAGCAGACCTTGTTCTAACTGCAGTGTTGTTGTAAGGGATCATTAGTGTACGCGGGGTCATCGGAATGCGGCTGGGGCGCTCAAAGCAAAGCGTCTCCTTTCTCGGAACGCGGCCAGGAAGTACGGGTGTCCCCCGCCCCGCGGTACCGATTCGCGCACGTACTCGCACGAATGTGTATTTGTGTTCATTTTTATGTTTATTTTGTGGTAGAGAGGGTGGTTTACCTTGTTGAAGCCGGAGGGCTGGCCATGCCCTTGAAGAACCAATCATGCTGAGAGCACAACATGATTGGAAGCTACGAAATGTGGGCCGGGCCTTTAGGGCTTTAAAGCCGGGTCCCGGAGCCGGAAGCGGGGTTCGGCACTAAGGTGAGATGCTATGCATCTTCGGCTATGCCGAGTAGAGGCCTCCCCTAGTGTTAGCCAGTTCCGCCTTTTTGTTGTTTTGTATCGTTTTGCCATTTAATTTGTCTCTAGTGCCTGAACTTCTATACGCTGTAAATATTTGTGTATAAATCTTCAGTTATTGCCTTTTTTATCCCTGCATCTCAACTGATCACAAGACCGTCTCTGACGGGGCACCCCTGGTGCGAAGAAATAAGCTTCAGTCTTCGAGTTACCAACCGTCTCTGGCGGGGCACCTCTGGTGCGAGGAAGATAAAGAACCTGTGAAACTTTACTGTCGTGCTACTTCGCTTTGTCCCATGACGAAACGCAAGTCTCTTATCGCAGGCG
The DNA here is from genome assembly GCF_055824585.1 of Amblyomma mixtum. Classification (NCBI taxonomy): domain Eukaryota; kingdom Metazoa; phylum Arthropoda; class Arachnida; order Ixodida; family Ixodidae; genus Amblyomma; species Amblyomma mixtum. The sequence continues at coordinate 101,903,448 of NC_143013.1, forward strand.
CTCGGAGGCGAGTCCCATGGCTGGGGACAAAAAGTCCAGCGATGAAGAAGACGGATCGGGAAGTGACATCGGCCATGGTGGGAGCCCTGGAGTGGCTGCGTATGGGTTTCGCACACCGGACCTCAAGAACTACTGCCATCGCGTCAAGGCCGACATGGCGAAGATGTACAAAATTTCCCCATGGCCATCACCAGCCGAGTCCGTCGAGAGTGTCGGAGAGGATGTGGCACAGCACCACAGTACGTCGCCACAGCTGTCGCCAGCAGATTCCATCAAAGCTGTGGGTGAGTGCGAGCACCAGTTGGAGCCCAGATGGATTTTTACTGAGCATTTTTGGTGAGCGACGGTTTGTGTTTGACTCGTGATGTGGATTGGGGATCACGGCAGATTGGTGCCTAATTTTCACAAGGAATGCAAGCGGGCAACACAAGGGGTGGCATCAGATGAAGCGCTTCATCTGGCATCGTTCTTTGCACTGGCCGCACATACTTTTTGCAGTGTAACTGTGTTAAACCCATTTGAGTCAAGAAGCAGTCAGTGACCCCCAAGACTGTTGCATCTGCACATGAGGTACTGACAAAAATGAGCGCAGGGCCGCCACGGTGGCTCAGTGGTTATGGCACTCGGCTGCTGAATTTAAAGATGCGGGTTCGATCCCGGCCACAGCGGCTGAATGTCTATGGAGTAGAAATCCTAGAGGCCCATGTACTGTGCGATGTCAGTGCACGTTAAAGAACCCCAGGTGGTCTAAATTTCCGGAGCCCTCCACTGCGGCGTCTCTCATAGCCTCAGTCGCTTTGGGACGTTAAACCCCATAAAACCAAAAATGAGTGCAGGATGATGGCATTCTGTTGCTCTGTTTTGTGTTCTCTCAGCTGAAACATGATGCAGCAGAATACCTGAGCACCATCTCTCTCTTATCTGTAACTGCTAAGGGTGACAGGTGGAACTGCCGTTTCCACCAGACACTTCTTGAGGTTCAGACACAAAGCTGAAACCCTGGTTGCATGAACAGTCGGGCCACCAAACTGGCCTTGAAGTGTTAACGACTTGAAAGTGCGCATAACAGAGTTGGAAACGGTTTACTATTGTGTCGCGTGCCTTCTCACATTGGTGAATTGCAACAATGCGTAAGCAAATTTCATACAACAATGGAATAGCAAATGTGAAGCACTGGATGGGGTACTTTGTGTAGCTGCTGTTTTGCAATAGGTGTAGGTGGCAGAAATGGATGCAAGCTCAGGTGGGTGAGCTTTCTGAGACTTCACAGCAGTGCAAACACTACATTCAAGTTTACCATGTCAACGCAAGTCATCACGCACACGGTCATCATGTGCTGTGGCATAACTACGCTATGACACAAGTCTGAATTCCAGAGAATTTATGCGAGTGGGTTCTTTACGGGAGTATATGCAGTAATTATAAAGTATCGTTAGGCGACGTTATGGTTCGCAATATTTGAAATGTTTGGAACTACGCTGTTTTTGTTTGGCTAAGTCGCAGTTTTGTTCTTTCTAAATTTAATGGTATGGGATCCATTTCCATTCGAAGGTCGTTGCAGAGGCATCAAAAAAGGAGCGATATGTGGATATTCTAAAAATATTTCACAGTAATGAGTTGTTAATACCAGTTATTGGGGAAGGGGCCCAGCTTTCAAACAAAACCGAGATGGCAGCCATCGGGGATGCAATCGTGGGAAGCGATGGGCGTGAAGTCCTGTCACATTTCGCTCCAAAATCACCATTTCCAAGCTTCGTAGGGGCGAAAAATATACACCTGTTTTAGTAGTTGGAGGTCAAATTTGGAGCTCTAAGCTTTTAAACAGGAACTTTTTAAACAGGAGTGTATTGATCCCGAATATGCCATTTTCGCATTTATCATTTCATGACCCCCCTTTCCCCTTAAGACTAATCCTCTGAATAAAATGAACCATGAGAGACCATTTCATTGGTTTCGCGACTCGGTATAAAAAAAAAACAAACACTTGTGACGAGCTTTTGCTGCGACCGCAAACCGTGGTGACGCCGCACAACGGAGCTTCCATGTGGCACTGCCCGGGAAAGAGCTATATATATATATAAAATGCTTCTACGCAAGAAAGTGCACTGCCACAAGGTGACTTCCGCACACCACCTTTGAGAAAAACTGTGGGGAAGCAGTCCAGTGGGAGCGCACTTTCTTGCTGGTACGGAAATGACTGCGCGTCGTCACGCCTCTGCTGACTCGGAGACCTGACACTGTCAGATCTTGGCATTGTGTACGTGTCACGTGCTGCACTCGGAGCTTGATGGAAAGCAAAAATCGGAGACTGCTGAGGGATACAGCGAGAAAAAAACAGCGGAAGAAGAAATTTAGACCTCTGCTATTTCGAAAGGGGATAATGTGAGCTGGTTTCATGGTCCCTATCTTCAGCTCACTTCATTCATAGTGCAGTAAATGCTGTTTGCAATTATCCTCTCTCTGAAAGACTACTTTCATGTAACATATTTTTTTTAGGGCACTTCCGTTAAGATGAACTTCTGATAAGACAAATTTTGTTGCTGCTTCAAGTTTGTATTCATTAACGCCTAGTGTATTGTGCTCAGGTTTTTCCCCCAGGGTAAACTAGGAGGACATTCTGGAAGCTGTAAAGCTGGGATGATGCATTTCTCCTGAACATTCTCGCTCCTTGCGAAGCTTCAGCCTCCCACAGCTGTGAGAACGCTTCCCATTGCCCCCACTCTTTTGTGATGGCCATAAACATGTCACAGGGAATGGCATTCGCTGGAAGGGCCACAAGTCAATGAGTAGATGGTGGTAGTGTGTGCAGTGGGAGCAGCGAAGTCTGTGGGGTGAAGTGTTTGGAACACCTTATGTATTGTGCTGTACAGTGCATTTTAGCGAGGAAGTTCGTATCACTAATATTTTCCTTTACTTGGGAGGGTCTCACCTCTCATGCTGTTGGTGCTGTCGGTTGTTTCCAGCTCCAGTGGAAGCACGGGACAACACCACCAGGTCTCCGCTTTTGCCATCGCCTCCATCTGTGCTTACCCGGGCCAGAGCCAGTCCTCTGGTGCGCTTAGCCCTGAGGCATCGCCTAAGCACTGTGATGGAGTGCTCGGAGGAGTCCGCCTCCTTGAGCATCCTTAGCACCACCGCCATGGTGAGTTGGATGCGGACCTCTTTGCATCATCTTTGTAATGCAGATTAAAGGTGCACTGAAGAGGATTCTGAACATGTCTTTTTGCCACGGGAACTCGATCTACACGTTCCTAGCATTCTTAGAAACTGCGATTTATTGCCCTGTGTGGCCGATTTCCCCAATTAAAACGAATTAACGTCCAGCTCCTGCCTTTTTTTTTAATTCTGCCTCGTACGGTGGGCGGAGTCGACCAACGCGTGGAGTGCCTTTCATCCAGTTCCGTGGCGGCTTGCCGCTCTGCCATCGGCGGAGTAATACGTAGTAGTCCGTAGTAGCAAATAGTCCGCGTGTATTTTCATTTCTTTGGGCTTATTTTGCGGCTATATTATCTGCGAATGAAACTATTTATTCATGGAAACCTAAAAAACAAAATAAAGCGAAAGCAAAGCCTCCACGGAACTGGGTGAAAAGCGCTCCACTTGTTGGTCGACTCCGCCCACCGTACGAGGCAGAATTAAAAAAAAAAAGGCGGGAGCCGGACGTTAATTCGTTTTAATTAGGGAGATCAGCCAAACAGGGCAATAAGTCACTGTTTCTAAGAATGCTCGGAACGTGCACATTGAGTTCCCGCGGCAAAAAGACGAGTTCAGAATCCTCTTCAGTGCACCTTTAAGCGTTAAGCGCTGTACTGTTGAATGAAATTGGTATGACTCAATGCGTCTCCGTACTGCACCTGTTGGTTTAGCTTTTAACTGCATGCAAGGGCCTGCGTGCCTTCTGCCTTCACGGGCCAAATTTTGAGAGTTGTTTGGTAAATATCTTTGGCTTATTGATGCCCGCCGGTCACTGAGATCATGTTTGCATTCTGCAGAAATTGAAAAATCAGGGTCTTTTTTTTTTTTTTACGTGCTCATTTTCCACATGGGAGGGGAACAGTACTAATGCTTTCAGTGTTGCTCAAGTTACCATTACGTGCTCCATGCGCAGACGTTGGAGTTCTTTTCAGCGACCACCCCGCGTTCAGCATGCTGGCTTCGAGAACTGTTGCTGTTACTGCAATTAAGAGGGTTTCAAATTGGGCTGGATGGTAGTTGACATGGTCACACATAATTGCGCTTTTGAAAAAGAATTGGAACACAGGGACGGCACAAACTCTGGTGCACACCAGAGTTTGTGTTGTCCCTGTGTGGTCCAAAGTCTTTTTCAAAAGCGCAATTATGTGTGACCTGTTGCTGCAAGTTATTGAGGATTCAGGCTCATGTCTTCACATTTTGGTCCTTCAGGCTAAGTGAACAGTCTAGATGCCTACTGTGTTTGCATTGAGAGAAATATGTTCCTTGAAGGGCAGCTATTGAACCTGGAAATAAAAAAAAAATGCAAGCCAGCTGCACATATGGGGCGTTTTTTTTTTAGACTTTAGAAAGTGTTGCTGGCTTAGACATGCATTTGTCTTTGTTCAAATGTGTGAACAGGCGAACAAAGGACCTAGGAAAACTGACAGTGCATTCTCCGTGTCCAGGAACCTTTGATGGAGGAGAGTCTTCTCGTTGATGCCAGACAGCCAGCTCTCGTGGACGCGACCTTTGGGGCTTTTACCGCCACCATGGTCTCTCAGCTCGATGGGATCGTAAGTTTTTTTTTCTTTCTTTCTGCGGTCACAGTTGTTGTCGTCGCAGCCAAACGACATCCACTGTAATATAGCCTTAGTTCAAGTAGCCATGCTTCAATTTTTTTTTTCTTTCCTTTCCACCTTGCCATCAGGTTATCTTTTTGCTAGGGACGTGCGAAAATTAAACTTCATGGTTTCATGGACGCACACAGCGTCCGCCAATAGTGTCCGTGGTTCGTGCCCCAAGACAGCACTGACCGTCCCCACCACTCTGTGTTCTTCCTTGTTCTCAGCTATGGCCACAGATCATAGTACAGAACTAATGCATGGCAATATATGCAGTAGATGAAAAGTGCTAATCCATTTATTTGTGAAGTGGAGGCGACTTGGCATTGTTTAGCAGCCGAGCAAAATACCAGGTGTGCAAAGTAGCCATATCCAAAGACTATTCATAAGGTCTGTGGTCAAGTGCTTGGGGATTTCGAGTGCCTCTTATACCCCTGCCACACGGCAAATTTAATGTCATTCCCATCGAATGATGTTCGTTCAAAATGACATTAGTTTGCTGCCACACGAGAAAATATGTCATTCGATGAAAACGACATTAGGTACCGAATGAGTTAACAGAACTCATTTGCCAGCGATCTCCGAGCTAATGTGTTCCCTCGACACCAGAGGCTTGGTGAGAATATACACCAAAAAACATGATTACAAAAACGTCACAAGCACTGTAATATTTCCGCGTCCGTATGATTGTGCGGTCGTTCATTTATGTATATAAAAATTCCAAATAGAATTGGAAAAAAATAACACACTCTCGCTACCAGCCTTGCGTGGATAACATTCACAACATGGCGACGCCTAGCTCGCCCGCTTCGGACCGAATACTGCGTCGCCGCTGCATTTTTCGACGCGATAGCTTGCTCTAAACGGTTGTATTCGCTTTTATTTTGTGCATTCTCATCCCTCTGTAACAATATAGGTTTGAAATTTATCTCAAAAGCGACTAATATTTCAGAATTTCTTGATGCTAGGCTTAACTATGTACGGCGTACACTGTCGTCATAGCAACGACCCCGGGCGAAGTACTTCAACTTTGCACTAGAACCTACATTTTCATTTCATCCAATTGATTTACATTAAAAACAAAACAAAGCCTTTGAATGCATTCATTACTGCCATTAATAAAAGAGAAAAACGCTTTTTCGGCACTCAGTTCAGGAGGTTTGACTTGCTGTCATCTAGATGGCGCCACAGTATGTTATGCTTCTCACGCGCTACGCTAGCCACTCCCAACCACTGTGCTCCCAACTAAAACTGTTGTGACGACGGGCGGCAGTGCGCGGAAGGTGCGCCCGTAGCATGCGCAAAGCTTTTGCGGACGCACAGCTAATACCGTCTAATTTCACCATGGAGAGCATTTCACAAAATGACATCAGCCATTTGCCTGCCGCCGCTGGCTGAGGTTTGGCTTGGCTTGGACTCGTGGTGAATAGCAGTGATCAACATGTTATTGAAATGAGGATGAAGATTTTAAAATCGGTTTCCATTAGCAAAGCAATACTTTTTGCAACATATTGAAGCATACATCGAAATTTTTGTACGCTGTACTCTCTTTCCATCGCAATCGCCATCATTTGCAAATGACATTAGTTTTTGCCGTGTAGCAGCGCGCAGAAAAAATGACATTAAGTCGAACAAATGTCATTCGATGAGAATGACATTAAATTTGTCGTGTGGCAGGGGTATTAGGCTGCAAGGGTGGCTTGTGTTATGAAATTGGCAGGGAAAGGAAATCGTCCATTGCAGTGCATGCAGGATTGTATTGCAGACGCATACTGCAGATACATATTTAACCTGTTCTTAAAATACAAGAGCAGCTTAAAACACTCAAATGAGCATTTTCTTTGAATGAGCCGCCTCAAAAAATCCTTGATGCTGCCGTACAGCGTAAGGCAAAGAGAAATATGGGATTTGCCATTTGTTCGAACCAACAATGGTTGTAACAGGTTGCAATATCGTCTACCATTCCTGCTAAATAGCCTTGAAAAGAGGCATATAGACCCGAGCACCATGACTAGAAAACAGTGGAAAGAATTTCTAATGACAAACGACGGTCTCTTAATTAAAAAAAAATTGTAAATGTTTTCTCTTAATTTGCAGCATACTTGCTTTTGTATTAGGTTTGTATGATTCTTTTGTAGGTCTGTACATCCGGAGTGAAAGTGGTCAATTGGACCAGAAATGCGTTCATCTTTTTTTTTTTGCTCTATATGTTTACAAACATGTTGGCCTGTACGTGGGATACTATTGTACGCGAATACATTTGTCTTGCTTTTGTCGGTAGGATGCAACACATATATGCAAACAATATGTATACAGTTGAACCCCTTTATAAGGAACACGCACCGGGGAGCAGTTTGTGTCTCTTATACGAGAGGTCTCTTATAAGCAGGGTACCATGTTTTCATTTTGTAACCAGCCCGTATTTCGTATTTAGGCACCCTGTGGCTAAAGAATGCAAAAAAGAAGGCCATAGCATGTAGCGAAAGCTTTATTACATCATTTTCAAGAGCACTTACTTGGTGGGCCCCCACACACTTCATGGCCACACCCCACAGCTTTCTCAAATTCTTTTGTTGCTGAAATAATTGTCAGTGTTGGTCTGCTTGAGAGCTGTAATCACACTGTTCGTCATTACTGCTTGTTCCAGCTTGGAAACTAAGCCAAGAGCTTCATGGCCGCTAGGCCAAAGCTGTATGTGTTGGCGAAATAATAATAAATATTGGTTGCGCAAGTATGTGTCCCCTTTTTGTTGTCACAGTGGATGTAACTGCAGTTAATGGACTGATGGTACAGCACCCGAAGCTAAATGTCTGTTACAAGCGAGATTCAGTACCAAAATTCAAGGATAACTTGTCCTTTACAACCGGTTTTCTCCTATATCCGGTGTCTGTTACAAAAGAGGTCCGATTAAGGACACATATAGGCTAGCCAAGCTTGTTGGTGCATAGTGTCTTATACCCGACTGTCTGTTACATCTGTGTCTCTTATAACGGGGTTCAACCTTCGTGCTGCCAATCAAACGGGCGAGTGCCTCGTCAAGCTGTTTTCTGCAGCTTTTTTGCTCTTGTCCCAGCATTCCTTTGTTATACGCGGAGGAATGCTGAGTAAAGATTTGATTTGATTTGACATTGCCTTCATCATGTCGTGCACTTTCCTCTCTCTTTGCAGGGGGAAGAGCTGCGTGATGACCCCATGTCAGACTCCCTGGCTTCATTCATAGAGAACGAAAGGATGATCATGGCAGAATTCGACGATTCTGCCTGAACCAACGAATGCAGCTGTCAGCAACAGTTGGGGGACTTGGTGCAGTTTTTTGCAGTGGGGGTGGCTACTAGTGTTAGCTGTGTTTTTAGTGCTTTTAGTGTTTTTAGTTGGCTGAGCAAAATTTCCGGCCTTGTGGTTGAGCCTTTTTTTTTTTGGCCATTGTTTTTAGCTCTTTTAAAGATTAGGATTTTAACGATTAACTTGTGCCTTGTTATGGCATCTAAAAAATCAAGTTTGGCCACTCTCTTTGCATGGCTGCAATGGATGGCGTATTAAAAAAAGGGGCCAACAAAAAACAATTTGCCCACACATGGTTTGCAAAACGTTGGGAGCATTGCCCCTGTCTGGTCACAAGCTAGTGCTGTTCCTTCCAACATACTAAGAACGCTAGGAGTAGGCTAAGCCCTGGATGCTGAAGCCACTAGGCCTGCTCCCCAGTGTCACCGGGTACCCACCGGTGGTACAATGGGTACCAGCTTTCCCCTGGTCTGGTGCTCAACTCATTTAGGGTGAAATGCTTGGGAAATGGGTCTTTGACCTCAACTTGAGCAATCGAAAATGCCTTGTGCCATGGCGCTCTTTGGCCGCAGATGGCCTTGCACAATTAAAAATTCTTCATCAGGTTAAGCCCTGGAAACAATGTTATTCATGGTTGCCTTTACTTGTCATAGAAGAAAATAAGTTGAAGGGAAGGTCTATCAATCTTTCATGCATGCCGTTGTCTCAACACCAACAGAGAACGGAAATTTTATAAAAAATCTGTTTCCCAAGTTTCAGTGGTATACCTCTTGTACTAGGTTGGGCGCTTCCCATGCTAGGCTGCTACTTGTTACATTGTAGCCCTTGGCATGAGATTTTTTTAAACGTTCGTGTCGATACCACTTTGATGCATTTTGGATGGATTTTCTGTGGCTATGCTGGCACCTATATTGCTCTTCCAGTTTTTTTAGTGAGGTTCCACAACCTTTATTTTTTTTTTTTTTCAGTCATGTAGTGCATTTGAGTCCTGAGCGTTCGTGCCAGCTGGTAGGGCCACCGTTTTTTGCCCAGACTCCAGTGTATAGTTCACAAGTAAATGTGTGCAGTTTGCTGCTCCTTTGTGCTGTAAGTTAGCATCCTGTATCAGGAACTGTGGCCCAGAAAAAAAACGTGGGTGTTAGTGTTCAGAACTATGCAATTTCCTAGACATGAGTACATGAGTATGTGGCCTACAGCTCATAGTAAAGTGGTTTCGTTCAAGTATGTTCGCTGGCCCATGGTCACAATTTACAGGTGATGTGAAGCAAAATTTTTTTTACAGAAGAATCTTGCTTTATGTCATTTTAGTATTTTTGGTATGCACTGTATATAGTTACTTCGTCATTGTATTTGAATAAATGTTTATTCACTAATGTTTATTGAGTCGTCATTCATTTTATATTTTGATGTTTAAAATCTTGTAAATGTTTCTCTTTTGTGTATATTCAATGCATGCTCTTTTTGCTTTACTACTCTTTTGTTAGTTTATTTATCTGCTGCTGCCCCACCGCGGTGGCTCAGTGGTTATGTCGCTCGGCTTCTGGCTGGAAAGACGCGGGTTCAATCCCGGCCGCGGCAACCGAATTTCGATGGAGGCGAAATTCTGGAGGCCCGTGTACTGTGCGATCTCAGTGCATGATAAAGAACCCCAGGCGGTCGAAATTTCCGGAGCCCTCCACTACGGCGTCCCTCATAGCGTGAGTTGCTTTGGGACGTTAAACCCCAATAAACCAATTTATCTGCTGCTGTTTCACTTTCTCAATTGAGGGTCCCATCTCACTGACTCTGGGACCCTCAACTGTAGTTTTGGATCTTTGTATCATATAATTGCATATAATTGCATATAATAAAATTAAACTGTCAAACCTCGTTAATTCGGAGTTCAAGGGGGCCGGTTAAAGATTGTCCAAATTATCCGAAGGTCAAATTATTGAATGGAACCCCCAAAAACTGCTGAAAATCACCCGCTGGGGGTTCCTTCGGTGAGAAACTGCAAGGGCAGTCTGCTTTTGAGACATGCGCGGCAACGACGATTTTCTATTGGCAGTGACAAACAGGAGCAGCACTGTCACGTGGTAGCGTTGGAGCCGCCTCTCAAACACCGTCACGTGCGCCGGGGCTCTGCAAGAAAGGGATAACGTGGACTTAAGAGAGGGGAACACACACTGACACTGAAAGCTGCGCGCAGCTTAGGTGAGTTTGGTTGATGCGCGGCCGGTACCCGTCGTCGCCGCGGGCTGGTGGCGGGTGTAATTTTTAAGCCTAGCGACGTAGGCCTTTAGATAGTCTTGCCATTGCGCGTTGCCCGGAACAACGTCCTACGCAATTCAGTCGTGAGCGCGGCTATTTGTACGATCGCGTGGCGAACTGGTCATACATGGACTCCGCGCCCCTTCGGGAACCTGTCCGAATAACCGGCACGATCCCAGCGGCGTCCGAATTAACGGGCGCCTGACAAGATCGACTTGCGTGGGCGCTGGCCGGTACTGCATCGGCTGCCCGAATTCGCGAATTAACTCTTTCCTTACCGCGCCGTGAGCAATTTGATTGTAAAACATTTTATTCGCCGGGAAGAGCTTGGCAAAAGGTCGCGTTAAGTGGTCGAGAGTAAATAGCCCTCGACGACTTTGTCAGCCCACTCCACCGCCAAAACTTGCGTTCTGGGGTTAGAACTAGCCAGCATGGTCTCCCACCGCTCGAGAGAAGGAGCAGTAACTAGATCACCCGGAGGTGGCTCTATTTTGCAGTCCCACAGGATGTGATCATAGGTGGCTCGTTGGCCACAGTGTTTACAATTTGGGTTGTAAAGATCTGGATAAATGTGCGCGAGGAGTGATGGGGTGCGTATCGATCTCGTCTGTAGACGACGCCACGTAACCTCTTGTTCTTTAGTAAGTCTTTTGTCTGGAGGGGGGAAAATTCTCCTGTCTAATTTAAAATGATTGGTGAGATCATGATATCTGATCATGGAGTCCTTCGTGAAATTCAGGGAGCCAGACTCATCCACTGCCCGGTCGACGAAACCTCGGGCTTTATGTCCTTGTTAAGCTGCAAGAGTATGTCCTGGGTAGATAGTTGGGCCCTGAATCCTAACATTGTTTCAGGTAGGAGGTTCATGTCCTCCGCATAGTTTTGGAGCCTATTGAGGATGACATGCTCCATGAGTTTGCCTAGGCATGATGTTAATGAAATTGGGCGTAGATTCTCAGTGCCGAGTTTCTTACCCGCTTTAGGAATAAAAGTGATTTTCGCGTGTTTCCACTCTGGTATGTTGCCTGCATGCCAGTATTTGTTCATAAGGTCTGTAACCGCCGCGATCGACTTTGCGTCTAAGTTCCTGAGAGTAATTATTTGTTACTTTGTCTGGTCCTGCCGCAGATGTTGTCCGCAGATGTTGTCCCATGACAACACGTGGGTCATATATGACCCACGTTTTGAATCTGCCTCCAAAAATCAGTGGCGCTGCTTAGAGTTGCTTCTGTAACACCATTTTTCGGTTTCAGTTCTGTCTTCACATTTTCTAACACGAGAGCGGTACGTCTTAGTCCGCCGGTCACCGATAATGGCATACGTTTGGCCGTGCGTGGAAGGCGAAAAGCCACTCTGAGCACTTTTTTTTAGAGCAGCAGTGGTGAGTTAAGACAACCATGTGAAATGGTCAGATTTCATGCAGTTACGATTGAGACTTTGTCTCAGAGGCCTGTGACATCAGCGTGTGCTCTGGCATGTTTCGTTTTGCCGTTCACGCTGTATTTTATGCAGTGCGCTTGATTTGTAAGTCATTTTATTTGGTGCTTTAATATATTACCAAATGCGCAAGCAGATTTTTAATTTTCATATCAAGACTACCTACCGGGAAAAAAATGGGAAAAGTAGGAACTGCAAGCTCTGGTATAAAAAAAAAGGGAACAAGTGTACTGTGCAGCACATATCACGTCTACCTCCTCTTCACGCCGCCGCGGTGGCTCAGTGGCTATGGTGCTCGGCTGCTGTCCCGAAAGACGCGGGTGAGATCCCGGCCGCGGCGGTTGAATTTCTTTGGAGGAGAAATTCGGGGCCCGTGTACTGCGCGATGTCAGTGCACGTTAAAGAACCCCAGGTGGTCGAAATTTCCGGAGCCCTCCACTACGGTGTCTCTCATAAACCAAACCAACCAAACCTACCTCCACTTCATATCCTCATGCGTCTGCTTTCTCTAGTGGCACAGCAGCCATACTGTGTAACTTGAAAGGTGATGTAAGTGCATTGTATTATGTAAGCAGCTCAAAATCTCAATGGATAGTGAAAGGGACTCGAAATGATTTTGATGGATGGAGGCATCTGAAAACCTATACGTATCCGTAACTGCATGGTTATGGCGAACCACATCTTCCACGAGCCAGGAGGGATAGGTGCAATCTGTGGGGCTGGGGATGCCCGTACACCCCTTACCCCCCCCCCCCCCCTCGCAGGAGGGGGGGGGGGGGGGGCATAATATAGGTAGTATGGAAACCTGGGAGACCTTGCTGGTGTTAAGATCGGAGAACAGGGGCCTGGGAAGCATTAGTACTAGACGTGAGTCATCGTGAAGCAAAGATGCGGCGAGGGCTGGCGACCGGGCAGCAGCGGCGGAAGCAGTGGCGACGGCGGCAGGGGCCCTGTCTGACCTCGGGTCGCCGGACGGAGTGGTGCTGCGCAAGGTCAAGCGGTTGCTGTTAATTGAAAGACGGCTGTGTACTCGACAGAGGTCTCGTGCTTCGAACACCCGGAGGGGGAGTACGAGGACGTCCGTTCACCTGCTGGGAGACTACGGGGAAAATTACCCCCGGAGGCAACGCACAGAAGACTTGCACAGTGATCAAAGTGACACATCAGTGTTTGATGACTCAGTCTCTACCCCTTTCCATCGACCGAGCTGCGAGAGAGCCCAGCACCGCCCCCTGCCGCGGGTGGTACACTGGCATCTACCCACCTGACTGGACATCGTTCTCCGAACTTTATTCCCCAATCAGGTAACTGGGGAATGCGAAGACTTTTAACGGGATGTTTTGTGACCGAAGCACTCCCATCTAGACTGTAAATATGTAAAATAAACCTTCTGTACAGTTTCTTCCATAACGGAGTTCGACACCGCCCTTCGGAGCCGGGACCTGCGGGGCTGAACGAGTCAGTCAACATCAGGGCCCTCCGTCTTTAACATTGGCAGCTCGGACCCTGAGCTCCAGTTGCTTCTCGTCCAACTGGCTGAAAAGGCCGCGCCGGGACTCAAGACCTCCCGGCCAGCATGTAAAGCGGCATATCGGCGATTAGAATTGGCACTCTGTTCAGAAAACTGTCCTCTTCACGGTGACAGAATAAGCCTCAGTGCCGTACGAACTGCAGGATGCAAGGAGGACAACCATAATTTGGACATTTCTGCGTGGCCAATTAATCTGTCAGCAGCGGCACATTTTGAATATAGAATGAAACGGCTGCATGGCTCCTCACGTTCGCTGTGTTTGCTAGGCTACGTCGTTGTGCTGTAGTCATCTATATCGTGCTAACGGAATTTATTTGCTTTGTTGTTTTACGCTGTCTTCACATATCTTCTTCTCTTTACTGGGGGTCTCTCACGTTTCGGTTTCTTTGGAATATATTCGGGAGGTTAGGTAGCATCGTAAGCACGACGCCCGCCGCGGGCGCACACCGTCCCGCAGGCGTGACAGGTTCATACGGCGGTGTTGATGCCTGCCATGGACGTCCTCCCTACGTCTCCGTCGAGCGCCGACCGGAGCGCACAGACTGCGCCGACGCCCCGACACCTCCTCGCCCGAAGCACCGCCTGCCAGGCTCAGCATTAGAACACTAACACTTGAGTGGACTTTCACGTTTCGTAGCGAGAGCTACACTACCCACAGTCTCGCCATTTCGCCATGCGTCTGGAAGGCCAGTTTTGCGCATGCGTGAGGAGCCAAGTGACGTTCAGAGCACGCAGCTGCGTGACCGCTCAGCAGACGCCGCTCGCCTCGCCAGTTGTGCGCATGTGCGAGGAGCCGAGTGACGCCAGAGCTGGTGCGCCTTACTGCGCATGCGCAAGGGGAGGAGACGCGCTGCGGTGTAAGACGGATGTGATGCAGTTGCGGAGAGCCATTGCCATGGAGGAGGCAGCCGTTGAGCGGCTTCGCAAACATAAGCTCAGCTCGTCCGACCCTGCGTTTGTGGCCTGGGAGTTGGCGGTCAGGAAAAAGAAGAACGGTCGGTGCAAGGCCAAGGGCAGCGGAAGCGCCTGAGGAGCGAGAAGAGCGCCTAGCCAAGAGGCGACGTCAGGAAGCAATACTAGCTTTGGACCTAACCAAAGCCTTTGACAACGTCAACCACTCCGCCATCCTAGAAGCGCTCTCGGCACCAGAAACCGGCCCGCGCACCTTCAAATACATTTCAGCTTTTCTAAGACACCGCGCAGCAGAAATCTGCTTCGGGTCTCTCTCCTTCCCGACCTTCATACTCGGCAGCAGAGGCACTCCTCAAGGGTCAGTCCTCTCGCCACTGCTCTTCAATATAACACTCATTCCCATGGCCAAGGCGTTAAACGCAGTACCTAATCTCACTCCTTTTATGTGGAAAACATTACACTGTGGACAACCACAGGAAATGCGGGAGCCATAGAAAAAACATTGCAGGCCGGTGCCGACCAGGTGGCAGCGCATGCTGCTACCGTCGGCCTGGCGTGCTCCCCTACCAAATCCGAGTTTCTCATTCTTCGACCACCTAGACGTAGGACGGACCTAGGCCCCCCGCCTTCAATAAATGTCACGTTGGACGGCACCCCAATCCCAAAGTGGAAAAGGTCCGAATCCTAGGAATCCTATACTCCAGAGCAACGGCAAGAACACCGCCACGATAACCAAACTATAACAAACACCGTCCATCAGACCATGCGGCTCATACGACGAATTGCCAAACGACACAGGGGCATGAGAGAACATGACCTCTGTCGCCTAGTTCAAGCATTCGTCGTCAACCGCATAGTATACTCTCTCCCATATCTCTTCCACACGAGAGCAGAAGAGAAAATCAACGCCCTGATTCGCCAGGCGTACAAGACCGCACTCCACCTCCCACGACACATCTCCAATGGACGGCTCTTACTCATGGGCATACATAACACATTAGCCGAGCTTACAGAAGCTCAGCGTACGGCACAACAACGCCTCTCCTCCACCCCCACAGGCCGCAGCATCATTAAGAACCTAGGTCTTAACCCAACCAACACTCTCCAACCTACATACTCCACCCCCGGGGTCACCCAAAAGCTTCTAACAGTGCATCCACTCCCAAAAAACATGCACCCAGTCCACCACCAAGGTCGACGCGCAGCAAGAGCCCAGGCACTACACAAGCGGTATAACCAACACTAGCACGGAGGCTGTCTACGTAGATGCCGCGGTATGCACCACTCAGCCGGCCTTTGCCATTAGCGCAGTCGGCCACAATCTTTCACCTCTAGCAGCTGCATCGGTCCTAACGTACACCTCGCTAGAAGCTGAAGAAGTTGCAATTGCCCTTGCGATCTCCTCCACCACTGCCACACTCGTATTTAGTGACTGAAAAACCGCGATCAGAAACTTCGCCAATGGGTGGGCACATGCCGTCGCCCATAAAATTCTCAATTCCTCTCAGCCCCCCACTTGACCCATTCAACTCATATGTGTCCCCGCGCACGCGGGCCATCTAGGCAACGAAGCCGCCCATGACACCGCTCGAGCAAACGTCAACCGAGCAGGGCAAGCCGTCGAGCCAGGGAGCGCCCTTGACAGAATGATCACATACCACGAGATTTCACTCCACTACAGAGAGCAACGACTCCACTATCCTCCACCTCACAAATCACTCACTACACTAGAGCAGGTGACGTGGCGCCAGCTACAATCTCGCACCTTCCTCTCCCCCGCCCATTTAGCACTAATGCACCCAGGGCTGTTCTCGCCAGAGTGTACCCTATGTGGAGCCCCAAGAGCTGATTTCCATCACATACTCTACACATGCTCTGAGTTCCAGCCTCCATCAGAGCAGCAACTCACCTCGAGCGATGGGAGGTCGCGGTGTCCAGCTGCGACCCAGCTTTCCAAAAGCAGCTGCAGGGCGGGCTGGGCTTTGGAAGTCGCCGGACGTCACCGACTGCCGGCCACTTCACGAGAAGAGCCAACCCAAGAATAGCTTATGTTTATCACCACCACCGTCAGGATGCGGAGGGGTTGCAGCATCACGCTTTGGCCCATGCAGCTTGGTGAGCCGTCTTCCGAGGACGTGAAGGCTCGCCGCATGGCCGACCACGTGATCAGACTGACTGAACTTTGCGACGGGGGCGTTTCCAGCGGACTTTACGGACAACCCGTTTGGCTAGGGATATGCCGTACCTCTCCCTACGTATATCCTGGCATAGCTGAGCTGAGCCACTGCCATTTTTTTCCGCACATGCCGCCGCTTCGTTTATTTCTTTTACCGTAGAACGTGAGGTAGTCTATAGCCTGCAGTCTGTCTCTCTCTCTCTTTCACACACATGCGTATGGTTCAGACGTGAGAAGATAGTTTAATCGAAGTTTCGGCCGCGGGACCGGCATTCGTCGGAAAAAAGCGCGACAGGGCTATAGGGGCGTCACGTACAAGGTGTTCAGAGTTAGCTTTTCAGGATTTCTTTTTAAATACCAAGAACACTATACGTTTTTTATTTGTATATGGGATATGCGGCCAAGCGGGCACAAACTGTGGGGATAATTGTCATTAACTAAATGCAATATTTACCTTTTCATTCACGGCAGTTAGCATGGGTGTTTATATTGCATTTGATGACTATTCTGTACAATTTTAATAATGCGCTTGTGTCCTGAGATATGCGTGTCTAAAATTTCAGCCCAATCCGTTTAACTACACATGCGAGACCGCAGCAGTCGGCATGAAGCTCCTCCCTGGTGTGACGCAGCCGTGCCGTGGAATGATAGGCGACTTCTTGCTCTTGGCCAGCAGTGTGGCGAAGTCCGAAGCGGCGCCAGTCTTATCGCTCACTCGCTGCTTAAAGAAGCAGTGCTCGCCTCACATTGCCAGCGCAGTCGTTTTTCGGTTTCGCTGCCAAAAGCGTCGTTGGCTTCCGGTCGAGAAAGGTCGCTATTTAGCGGATGGTTCTGTGGAAACTTCCTTAGGGCTGTTCATCCGGCCATGGAACTCTTGAAAATTTTGTACGCCAATCGCCTCGTGGCCCCAGGTTAAGCATTCGCACTAAACAGCGCTAGGCTGAAATGGCTATTTACCCTACTCTGCATATTGCAATACGGGGTCTCTCGCCAAATATGCATTTAAAGTCAAAAGTTCAACCACACTTTCTAGAATTGCTGGCTTCATGAATATTCTAATAAGGGAGTAATTACTCATTGGCATGCACCCAAGCGCAGCCATACGGCTACAAAGGAAAGCTATACAGCTTTCCCAGAAACTTCGCAGTTAAAGAAAAATTCATCCTGGACCGGGGTTCGAACTTGAGATCACTGCTTCACCGGAGCAGTCGCTCTACCAACCGACCTAACCGGGACGTCTAGCATATTTCAATTCAATTCAATTCAATTCTTTTTATTATCATTTCTTCAGCACAGTACATAACATCACTGTCTGGATCCTTAGCCAAAGGCTAGTTATGGATCCATGCAATAAAAGCAAAGATATTAGTGAGGACAAATGCTTTCTACATGCATGCCAAAATAATACACATAAGAATGGTGGAAAAATGAAAAGCGTACAAGCAAGAGGGTTCAAACTACAGAAATACAAGAGGGTTCACTACAAAAAAATAGAAGAGTGTGCAAAAAAACACGAAGGCAGGAACAGCATTCTTTATACAAAATAAACGCAGTTGCCTTAGAAGTGATTATTCAATGACATATAAATGGCAAACCCAACATAGACACTACAGAGAATAATAAGAAACAATCACAAAGCGATTTGCATTGTAAATCAGGTAATTATTTGTGACAGAAAAAAGGTCTTCAGTGAAATATAAGGATTAGACGTTGCAAAGACTGCACAGGGGATTTTATTCCAAGTTTTTACCCCTTGATACTCGAAGCGGCGCTGGCCATAGTCATCGCGAGATGTAGGAACCAGAAATCTTCCCTGTGCTGCTGAACGGCTGTTAGTTGGGGCTCTATGGAATGTGTTCAAAGGAAAAAGGGAGGTGCCGGAGAGGACTCTTAGTACAAGTAGTGCAACGCGAAAATCTCGAAGCTGCAATGCCGGCATTATTTGGAGTCTAAAAAACAAAGGGCGAGAAGGCGTATACGGTGTTGTGCAAGTCATTATTCTCAGTGCCCGCTTCTGCAGGCGTAAAACAGGTTCAATGTATATGGTAGAACAAGAGCGAACTCGAAGTGGGAAACGTGTTGGGTGAAATCTTGCGAGTAGTTCATATTCTGCCACCAGGCTACGACACTGATCCATCACTGAGAAAGTGTCTACCCGTCTTGCCCCCAGCGACCCGAGACTGGTTTTGGTTGAGATGTTGAGATACGTGTCCGGTCCTTTCTTGACCCATGCACCCGTGCTGCGTGAAGGCTTTTCTTTTGTTGCTGCGCCTGCCTTCAGAGGATTACAAACGAACCATGACAAGCCCGGCTGCTAGTCCCCGTCGTGCGTGGGGGGAGGTGTTGGCTGGGGTGGTTCCGCATGCTTCTTTCTCTGCCTGTCCCTCGCCAAAGCCAAAGAGAGTGGGGCTTCCTTTATTCGGTCTATGGTTCCAGAAGGGTGAAGGGAAAAAGTTGGAGAGCCGGGGCAAAGAGGGTACCGTCTTTGTCCAAACGGCGTCAGAGGTGGGGTGATCCTTGTTCGGGATAAGGATGCCAGCACGGGAACAGAGGACCGTTTCCTTCTCTCTCTTGTTTAGCCTTGGCTAAATAGCCGCAGAAAGGTGTACCGTCGATGTTACTATTTGGAGGGCCTCCTTTGAGGGAATGTGCCGTTTCGTTCTTGAGTTTTACCTGACTACAGACTTTCCTGTTTTCAATGTCGTGACATATATTAGTGGGAGCAAAGAAAAAGAAAAAATAATGCTGCCCAGCCCGCATCGCAAAAGGCACAACGTCGACACAGTGGAAACTTGGGAGAGTTAGTGATAATTGTCGACATAATTGCACAGAGCAAATTAGTAAGTAAGCGAAAAGAGGAAGCGGACGCCAAAAATAAGGAAGGTGTGGAATAAAGAAAATTAATTATGCTTATGTCCCATATAACGCTAGAAAAATAAATATATTTCTAGCGTTTTTTTTTTTTTTTTCAATGACCCTTATAGTTGAAATCGGTGCCTTTCTTGTGTCCTTCCTTCTGCCCTCGTCTTTTGCGCGTTCAATCACTTCGTCACTGTTGATGCATAGTAATATTAGTAGTAGTCGGAACACTCCTGGTCTAGAGTGTAACCCGCTAACTATAGCGCTGAAAAAAAAATATTTTTTTATCAAATGATATTGCATCTATGATAAGAAAACTATAACAAAGACAGCAATACAATTTAGTCAACGCTCAGCGTATGCCTGTCCAACCTTATAAACTATGGTTGGTAAAGAAAAAGGCAGAGAGAAGTGGGCAATTGACAATTTTTGTTTACCCTTGAGATGAATCGACATTGCACAAGAGACGTGAAATTGCTATTGAGAGGGTTAGCACCGCAGGGTGTCGGAATGTGTTTACCTCAGAAGCAAATATTCGTCGTACATGCGGCGGCACCTTGCAACCAATTCCGATCAACTACGACGGAATTTTGCCAAGGCTCACAAAAATGCAGTATACAGATGCATACCATTCACGAGGCGGACTCGATACTTTTTTATAGACATTGTACGAAGAAGAACGGGGGGGGGGGGGGGGGGTGCAGGAATGCTGCCAAAAAAAAGGGGTCGGCTACAAAGCGATAGTTCTGTAGGCACTTAGGGCGACCCCCTCCCCTCTCTCGTTTGGACCCTCAACTGCGTGCTCTTATTCATTTTAGACGTACGTCTTTCTTGTATCCAGTTTGCATCATTAGGTTGCTTATTCCCTCCAGAATTTTCCATCGCGTGCTGAAATGTATATCTTTCTTGCCTTGCGTCGATTTGCCTCGATTTGGTTGGATCAAAGATTGAAAAAGTGCGCCCGCGTATGTGTATGCGTGCGTGTCCACGCGCGCGTACCTGGAAACTGTAGGAACAGCTGCTATTTTCACACCGTCTATTGTCAGGAAACTGTAGCCTCGTTTACATGAACCCGACTTCGGCGGGTCGAGCCAGGAGATCGAGTTGAGCAAGGTCAGCCCAACTTGTCTGCATGTTTACATGAACTCGATTTTAGCGAGTCGCGACCGGTTCAACAGCAGCGGCACCAAGCGTCGAACGGCGCAGCGGGAAAGGGCAGTGGCAGCCGGGAAGATTGCGGCATGCACGGCTGCCTCGCAGGCGCTACGGCGCAAGCGAAAAATTCAGGGGGCACTTTGACTGTCTAAAGTGGGTAGAGGCGGAAGCGTTTTCCGCACCACCTTCGCTGTTTCTGTGGCACTGGTGGCGTCGCATATAATTGAGTACTAATTACTAAGTGATGGCAAATCACAAATTAATTGTTAATTACTGATTAATGCCTGAATATTAATTAACTGCTAATTAATGACGCTTAAGCTTCGCCTTTAGGAGTGGAACGCGACAGCGCGTTGTAGCGCTGCCAGGGAGTCCACGGAACGCCACCACCCGTTCGGCGCGATGCTTTGCCCTTTGAACGCAGCGCTTTTTGAGGAAAGGAAATGGCGCAGTAATTCTCTGTCATCTCGGTGGACACCTGAACCGCACCGTAGAGGAAGGGAGGAAGTGGGAGTGAAAGAATATAGATAAAGAGGAGCCGTAATGAAGAAAATGAAAATTGTATTTGAGGAAAGGAAATTACGCAGTAACTGCCTCACATATCTCGGTGGACACCCGTCAAAATTCAGGGGGGGGCACTTTTTTGACCTAAAGTGTGGTCACTGATGTGTGATTACGATGTTAAGCTTCGCCCCTAAGAGTGGAACGCGACAGCGTCTTGCAACGCTGCCAAGGAGTCCATAGAACGCCATCGCCCATTCGGTTCTACGCCTCGCTCGTCGGTAAATTGGTTTTTGAGGAAAGGAAATGTATCTGTCTCTCATTTGTCGGTGGACACCTAAACCTCGCCGGAAGGGAATGGAGGAGGATGGGAGTGAGTGAAGTCACCGTATTCACTAGACGCGCCTTTGTTCATTCCAAACCATCGAGCTGGGATGGCGGAGTGGATAGATGCTCGTCTCTCACGCCGAAGACCGGGGTCCGATTCCTGAGCTCGACCAGTTTCTTAATCGGTTTTATTTATTTATATGGCCTGACTAGTAAGGCTAATTAGGCTAATCGGGTAATTAAGCAATTAACTAAGCTCAGTCCCACTTAATTGAAGCTTCACTATACGATCCCTTCAATTGGTTGCATGGTTACTAGCCAAAGTGCAATTGGCCCCGTTTGAAATTTGCGCACTGTGACGTCACGACCGTTTCCACCAATTGAAAAGCGTGACATTTTCTGTCGACAACTGCTGCTTACAACGATGAGACATTAAAGGCTTCCGCCTTAATAACAGGTTCGCATTTATCACCTCTCCTTCCACTAACCCGACTCAGACCGGTTTACGTGCTATCTGCTCTTGGGGTCGAGTGAGTCAACCCACTCCCTGCAGCGGAGTTGACTGGACTCGCTCCCTCGACTCTCGGACCCGATTCGTTTACATAAACCCAGTAACCGGTTTTCAGCTCAAATCCTCCACTCAACCCGTCATGTAAACACCGCTTATAACGTGCTTGTAATCATTTTCCGAGAATTCCTTTTCCTGCGGCGCTAGTCTACCCCGCCTGCAGGAGGGGCGCGCAGCAAGGGGAGGGGGCGGTCCTTTGTGCCAGTTCCGGAAGAGGGGACTTCTTAGCACTGTAGTCGGTTACAACTAAAGAACGAAGCGGCACATGCAACTCAGAGGGAGCCCTCCAGCCAGTCACGTCGATTTCTGTGGCTGTGCATGCAGCCAAGCCTGCGAAAGAGAAGGAAGGAGACGGCGTTTTTCCCCGTGTAGCCGAGAGTGGATGTCCTTTGTTCGGGATAAGGCTAAAAGAATAATAACGCAAAAAGGAAGGAAAAGATTTTGCTGCCCCGGCATCCGCCGTCGTCTCTAGGAGCACCTGAGCTGGAGCAGGGGAAAAGACAGGGAGAAAGGCGAAGGTACTAGTAGGTGTGGTGCCCCCGTTTATTGTCTCAGCTGCACTGGCCACTAAAGGGGGAGGGGGAGAGGGCTGGGCTGCTCACCTTTCGCATAGATCCGCGCGAGAGCGTCTTTTTCGCAAAAGCGCTGAATGTTACAGGTGGGGTCATATTCGGCAACAGACGGTCGTAGCAGCTTCAGTCTCCACTGCTGTCGCGGCGCACCTGTGGAGACCGAACAGAAACCTGTTCGGTCGACGCGCTTGGCGGGGCGGTCTCCTTTGATGGGCATGTGTTGAGTTGTACCCGACTTATATACCACATGGATTCATTTCAGCGGTGGAACATGGCGCTCTCTAAACCACGGCATTCGTTTGAAAAAAGTGCGAGTCTAGTTCAGGAAAACTGCACCTGCTCCATGGTTAGTGCTGAAATAGTGCAGCTGCAGCCGCCATGGAAGCAGATGATGGTTTGCGGGTTGTGATAAACGGCGGAGACTCAAGTAACTTTCACTCGTCGACAAGCTAGAACGCTGCTCGAGTTCTCCAAAGAAACGGATCGAGGCTGGTTCATGGCAACATGTTATTGTGATGTGCTGTTTGCACATTTCTTCATGAGATACGAGAGGTTGGCTGCCGCTGATGTAGGCTGTAAACAGCTGGCTGCAATTCATTGGCATCGCAAAGGCTAGCGACGACCAGGCCTGCACTCGACCATCCGTTTTGGAAGCAGACAGTGCCAAACTGCGCTCAAAGTGCCGGAACTAGCGGTACACACCCGCCGCACCGCCGCTGCCGCAGAACTTTGCCGAACTGGTGCATTGAGTGCAGGCGAATCGAGCGCTCTCCAACTTCCCCTCCACAGCGCTAGCCGGAACAACGAACAACCGGCAGCACGAAGCGAAAGCCTGTCTCTTCCCTTTCCTGTCGCTTTAGCAATGCCTGTCCTCGAAAAATAATACGACGCCCAGAATGCGTTTCGTAGCGTCAGGTGAAAAAAATTGGCAGTGGCTTAGCTCTGCTATGCCTGGATATACGTAGCGTAAAGTTCTCCGGTGTTTCGGCCGCACGTTTCGTCTTGGCTGCTCGACGGCGAACTGCCAGGCGACAACCTCGGGATCGGAAGAATTTACATTTTCCAGTCTTCTGCGCCGTTTGGCAGCGGCTCGACTCTCCTTAGCTTACCAGAGCTTGCATGTTGAGCGCGACCGTCATTTCCCCGCGCACCCTCCTCGCGCATGCGCAGTAGCGCGCGGCGCAACTGTCGTAAACACGAGGTCACGCGGTGGAGAGGAGCGCACGCCGGCGGCGCCGGCAGCGAGGAGCTCGCACCGGCTGTGGCGAGGAGGCGACGCACCTGCGGACCTGCGCCTCTCGTGACGTCACGCGGTTCTCGCGCATGTGCATAACAGGCGGCGCACACTCGCGCAAAACTCGGTTCTGACCCGCGTAGTGTGGCTTTACTAGCTTTACGCTACAAAACAATCCAGCAAAGCAATATGGCGGAAATCTGCTTGGAAGTTCGACACACACTACATAGGGCAAAATCGAGGGAAACGTGCAAACATCGTAGAGGTGTCATTCCCTCTCGTGAACACCTCCTGATTGTAAATGTTTAGCAGCGCCACACTCGTTATTTTTTTGAACTGTGATTATTTAGTACACGTGCATGTGTGTAGATGGCGCTACTTACTACATTTATCTACATTTATCGCATGTCGCTGCGTTATTGCTATTATTGTTTGTATTCTGTGGACTTTGTTCTTTGCAATTGTTACAAGTTGATTAAAAGAATGAGAGACTGACATTTTAAGAGTATATTTGCCAGAAAGAAAGAAGCCGCGGAACGTTTCAAGAGCTTGTGTCCTTCATGACGAGAACAAAAAAGGTAGCTAAAATCAACTAGACATTGCGCATTCCCCAAAAGCCGTAGAGTAAAGGCGATGCTTAGCCGCGTAGAGCGAAGTATTAAGTTTCTTCACGCAAAATCTCAAAACTGCCACGCGCTGGTTACCTGAACAGTATTGCATTCCGTTTTTAACTATTTCGAAAAAACGCTAACTTTGATCAGGAATAACTTTTAAACTAAACAAGGCAGACGGATGAAATTTTCAGAATGGAAGGGCGATTAGACGGTCTCACACTGTACAAAAAGGCGCCGCAGTGGAATGCATATCCCAAAAGTTATTGCAGATTACATTGTTCTGTTTTCTATGCTTTTCAAACATGCGTGGCTAATAAACTAATTTATACACGTACTTCTAAATGCTTAAATATGTTCATTAGCATCCGATCTCAAAGTATCTCGAAAGATATTTCTCTAGGTGCAAGAGGTTTTTCACAATTTTGCATTTCCTGAGACAAGTTGAGCTCAACTGCCAGTTTTCATCTTTGCGTTTTCTTTTACAGTTGAAACAAATTTGCAGCTACCGTTAAACAAAATGCGTCTTTTGAAAGCAGAGAAAAGTAGCTTTTCGGAGATATCTGATCCATATTTATGAAGCGAACGAGCGAGGTACAGTCGACGTACAAATATCACCAAAAATGGTTCCCGCTCACCGTCAGAGTGGGACCGCCACCTTAAGAGAAACCCCCATGGCGGAGTAAAATTTGTATTACTCACTCGCATCCACTCAAAAAAGTTACGGATTGCGTATAGGTCATGGGTCTTGATGGCCAGCTGCGCACCGATATTCGAGTAATCTGAAGTGCTCCCGAGAGTTAAGAATGTTGCTTGCTGCGCTGGTTGTTTTGTAGACGCGGCTGACGTTTAGCGTACTAGACGAGCACGCATATGCGAGTTGCAAGTTGAGCGCCGCGTTCGTGCCTTTTCTGGGTTGTCGTCTTGTATTCGCTGCTGAAATAAAGCTGTTGTGTCGCTTTACCAGGCACACGTGGCGTTCCAAAGATACTCAGGCTATACTCAGTCGGTGCCATATTAGGTTGCTTCGAGCGAGTGGCACTCAGCGCTGCATTAGCTGCTGAGAGGCGGAATGCTTCTTCGCCTTCTTTTAATCTTTGCTGGAAATCCTTCACTAAGGATTTCGAGCAGGAGCATAGCTTGTAGAAGTTTCTTTTTCTTCTGTTACGAAGTTATTGCGGAAGATGCATCGCTTTCCTTCGTTCGCTCTTCTGCCATTGGGTGATTGCTGTATGATCAATAACTCCTTGATTTCAGGATTTCGGATGTAGTAGTGAAGAGCTCTGGAATAATTTAGACCATTTGGGGCTCATGCGTGAATTGATATTGCATAGCGCACAGGCTTCTGTGCATCTCGTCTCTGTTGACAAGTGGCGGCCGTTGCCGGTATTCGACCTCGCTACCTTGAAGTCGCAGCTGAGCGCCACAGCTTCAAAGACACCGCAGTATTTCTATATACGTGTGTGCCTGCGTCTGTGCTGTGTGTGCGCGCGCGCGTGTGCTTGCGTGTCAGTGTGTGCGCGATATCTTGGTGACTGTGGCGGTACCAAAGGCAACTACGAGTGCACAGTAATAGTAATAATAATACTAAAAAAATTGATCTTTATTCGAACATCACGTCGTCTATGATGACAGGGGCCCGGAGTAAAAGCTACTCATTGACAGCTTGACAAAGCCCTGCAACTTGACTATGGCACAGGAGGCTGAGATAAACTCTGTTTATTACAATAAAAAAAAAGACAAAAGGCAATGGAAGCAAGCATAAAATAGCACTTCAAGGTGAAACTTATATCATCACAAGAAACTACAAAAGAGCATGCAGCACAGTCAGTCACTCATATCTTTTGGTTCAAATGATGGGTGAGCAAACAGAAAACGCAAAACCAATAGCACTCGTTCAGAAATGTCCGCTTAAAAAAAAGTAAAGGCAGGCGATAACAGAAATAAAGGTTATGTGTAGAAGAGAAAAAGTTCCGCTAGATGAGACATCCTCTAAATTAATATTTTGTTCTTGAAGTGGTTTGGTTTATGGGGTTTAACGTCCCAAAGCGACTAGAGACGCCGTAGTGAAGGGCTCCGGCAATTTCGACCACCCGTGGTTCTTTAACGTGCACTGACATCGCACAATACATGGGCCTTTAGAATTTCGCCTCCATCAAAATTCAGCCACCGTGGCCGGGATGGAACCTGCGTCTTTCGGGTCAGCAGCCGACCACCATACCCACTGAGCCACCGCGGCGGGCTGTTCTTGAAGTTCATTATGTATTCGTGCTAACCTATTTTCTAACGTGCGTATGCCATCGGTAGTTCGATAGGTTTTTATTTTCAATTAGTACCACCCTTTTGCTACGTATGTCGGCGTTCGTTTTCTTTAGGTAGTGCTTTAAGAAAAGAAGCCTAATTAGGCAATTCTTGTTTAAGAGCTCGATACAGACGATAAAGAAATATTTTTGGTATTGGAATTATTTTATATTTCGGGAAAAATTCGGCAGTGCGCTAAGACTGCGGGATGTTGTCAAGAAGATGCAGAAAATTCTTTTAAATTACTTGTATCTTTCATAAGCTTGGTTAAGCTATAGCACACGAGATCAGGACATAGTAACTAAGGCGAGAATTAAACAATGATAAATAACGAGCAGCGCATTCTCGGGGTTCCGTACCGATTATGGCAGAGAAGACCAAGAATTCCAGATAATTTTGTAGCTGTGTGCAATATACAGTATATGGTCGTCCCGATACATGTTTTGGTTCGCGTTTGATGTCGCGTGGCTCACTGGCTGTCCTTCAGCTGCGGAGTACAGGTCAGCTCCTGGCTGTGGCGGCCTCACATCGATAGAGGCAAAGCGCAAAAGCAACCCTTCACTCAGATTTCCCAAATTGCTGTCGCTCCAGTTCAGTCACCCACTGCTGTGCACTGGCGCTGGAGGGAGTGACACAGCTTTGCTGAATGTAGTTGAGCAGCGACTCCCGGGTTTAATGTATGCGGACGATATTGTACTGTTAGCAGATAGCCAGGAAGATTTACAAACTTTGGTTAATTGCTGTGGAGACGAAGGAGACGCTCTAGGATTCAGTTTTAGCGCAACTAAATCAGGTGTGATGATTTTTAACGATACAACTGATCAGGTGCTTACAATACAAGGCCACGAAATACCCAAAGTGGCCGAATACAAATACCTTGGGATATGGCTAAACGAAGGGCAGATATACACGGAAAAGCATGAACAGGCTCTTAGGGCAAAAGGACGAAGAGACGCCGGGATAATGAAACATAGGGCATTATGGGGGTACAACAAATATGAAGTACTAAGAGGTATTTGGAAAGGAATAATGGTGCCGGGACTTACTTTCGGCAATGCGGTTCTGTGCTTAAGGGCAGAAGTTCAGTCGAGATTAGACGTAAATCAGAGAGCTGTTGGAAGATTAGCACTAGGTGCCCACGGCAAAACCACAAACGAGGCAGTACAAGGGGATATGGGCTGGGCATCGTTCGAGGCACGGGAAGCTAAGAGTAAAATACTATATGAAGAACGCCTGAGGAAATTGGACGATAACAGATGGGCAGCTAAGGTATTTAAATATTTATACAGAAAGAACGTTGACTCACTAGAAAACTAACCAGTAAGTATGCCGGTCATGAGGACGGAGAAAGAAAGAGCATTAAACGACAGGTTAAAAACGCGGAAGTTAAAAATTGGATGAATTCAATGGAAAAGAAACATAGTGTAGAACTATATCGATTCTGGAAAAAGCAGATCAGGAAAGAATTTTTCTATGATAACTCAAGAGGCAGTGCCCTACTTTTTGAAGCTAGATCAGGTTGTCTTAGAACGCGCAGCTACAAAAAGAAATTTAACGAAGAAGATGACACATGTGCAGTGTGTGGTAGATCTGTGGAAACAATTGAACACCTCATAATCAAATGTGATGGTATCCATCCGGATGTCGATGCAGGCACAGTCACTCTTTCTGAGGCCCTAGGGTTTAAAGATAACAATGGTCATGTAAATAAATCTGCAGTGGAAGTCAGCAAAAAGCGATTGGAGGATTGGTGGCTGAAAAGCAGAGATGTGGCATAAGGTTAGAATAGTAGGAAACCGTAGGAAAAGTTGATGGAGAATCTTAATGAGAATTGCCAACACAGTAAACAAAAAAAATAATAAATAATAAATAAAGAAAAGCTGAGCATGGTGGCAATTGCCACCACCCCGTTTCAAAGGGGGCGCTCCTATCCATCCATCCATCCATCCATCCATCCATCGAATGGCGCACTGGAAAATTGCACCTCTTTCCTGAAGCGTGGGTTTTTGTCAGGTAAATCAGCGAGCCATGCATGGCTTGGCAGCTTTTGCTTTAGGTTAAATGCATGAGCTAGAACTCCTGACAGCTCCTCAGGGAGTTGTAAAGTTTTTATAGTGAATTCTCGCAGTTACAGAAGGAGAACATATGTACAACTATGAGATTTATGAGCGGGAACACGACAGCCCGTGTCGCTCAGTACAGACAGCTGAACCTAGCTTGCGCTGCGACTGACGACGACACACTTCGAATGCGGCTACGGCTTTTGTTCAAGCGCGCACGCTCCCCGCCGTCTCCTTGTTTGTTGCTTGGTTTCGTTCTTTAATTCTTCACTGGCTGTCTACCACACGTGGCTGTTTTTTATTGTTAGAGTCAGACGCAACCGAGAAAGCCGATGTGCCCTAGCGGTTTCCTTTCTTGCTCCGGCCGGTCACTAACATGCGCGTTCGATACCCTGGCATTCCAGTCGTAATGAAAATTGTCGACGATTACGTTATTTCCAAATGAGAAATTTGAGCGCAGCTCATCAGCTGTTTCAGCTTTTCGATAGATTGAGGCAAAGAATGCGAGCAAGACATGCATGTACAATTACAGACAGCTTTTTATTTTTGAGACATGTTTCTTCTTCAAGAAACACTCCACTAACAGTAAAGCTACACTTGAGAGAGATTACAATACAAAAGAATTATTGCACTTAAAGTGCACTACCACAAATGAGAGAGGCAAACAAACAAAAGAATTTGTTCTCTGAAGCTTAAACGGCGGCTCGGGCGGTCAACGCCCTTTTTATATAGGCTCGCTCCACGTCTGTCCTTCGCTCCATGGCAGGCGTGCACATACACACAGTGTCGGCTGTGCAGTCTCCTCGCGTTTGGCGCGCGTCCTCATTGGCCAAAGGCCGGGAGTGACTTCGAGGAGCATCTGGAACTTTCTGTCGTGGCGCCACCGCCGCCGCCGTCGCGCGAGTGAAGAGGTGGAGGCATCTCTGAGCGCACGCAAGGCTACGCCCTCTCCGTCAACATCGTGTAGAAACGACTCGGACAGTCTAGAACAATCGACGGCAATCCCCCCGCGCGCCGCGTTGGCGAGCAGTGGGAGAGGGGGCAGCCACACGCACAAGGCTAGACGCTATCCAGGGATTCCTTCTCCCCCGTTTTACGACGCGCACCGGCGAGAGCCGTCCGCGCGACGCTTTTTTTTTGTTTCTTGCTAAGGAGGGGAGGAGGTTGCGTTTACGGACAACGACAACGGCGACGCCACGAAACGCAGAAACGGGCGCCTAAGAGCTGCTCTCTAAAAAAACGTCCTCCTTTGGCGGCCGGCAAGCGCTATCAGATTATCACTCTTGGCATGGATGCCAACGTGACCAGGCAGCCGCCATTCATGCCCCTCCCTTTGTTATGAGCTGTTGCTGTATGTTGCGATCAGCAGGGGCAGCAGGCGGAAGCGGTCGGTCGCTTGTATAGCATCCTGTCGTCGTACAGCCGTGGCCACGTGAATCTGACACGTGGCGCCACTCGAACCGCAGGCTAGGCTGCGGTGTTTGTGCAGAGTTACTTGCGTTCCCGTGTTGACGCTACTGAATCTTGATTGTGTATTTTCTGATGATGGTAAGTGGTGAGGAACGGAATGCTGCTGGTTACAAGGCAGCATGGACTAAATTGCGCCATTTCGAATCAAATCAAATCAAATCATTATTTAGAGAAACGTGATGCAGTTCTCTAGGGGGCTGGCAAAAAGGCATAGACATGCCTGATCAATGTCACAGCGCTCGGTACGTCAACTTAAAGGAAAGCAAATAACGCAAAACCTAACGACACAAGCAAATGCACAACCAGGACACGAAGCCATATATAAAGCAAGGAACTGATTTTCATCCCGGTTTTAACCATTACATGAAGGGAGACGGCATTGATTTCTTGTGGAATCGATTCGCTCCTTAAGCGCAATAAATATTGAGGCTGCATATATGTGCAAACAATTTTTAGACGTCATGGAGGTAAGGGGCTCCCATTTTTAGGAATACCTTGACCTAGGAGCGGGACATCAAATTGCTTACATTGCGAAAATTACTCTGAGACTCGAGGACAGTCAAGCAATAGAACAATCATGAAGTCCACACAAAAAAAAACTGCGGAATACAAGTTTACAGTAATTTTGGCCGGGCGTAATATGCGGAGGTTGGCATTCAACAAGTCGACCTTATCAAAGATAAATTGACTATCTAAAGTAAAAATAGAAGTAATGTCAATGGTATGTCAGCCATAAGTACAAGACGATGTAATGTTTCAAATAAACATAGTGCTTTCAAGAGTCGTGAATTTCCCTGGTACATGTCCCAAGGAAGCATTTCAGAAAATGCTGTTAAATGTTGTGCGCGTTTTTTAAGTTGCTGTGTGGATGAGAGGTGCTGTTCTTTGGCACACAATCATGGAATTAAAGCCTGACTTCAGCAGACACATTTTGATGGATGGCAAAGTGCAATGTTAATGAACATCGAATAAATTTAGATTGTTTAAAGCATTCTAGAGCACGACAATACAATGCCTCTCATACCCGGGTGCAGCTTTTTGTTCTTACCATGAGCCTCCGGGCCCCTTGTGTGCTAGCAGCTCCAGTGAATTAAGTTTCTACAAAACTATTCTGAGGTACTATTTCGAGCTTTCTGGTCTGCTCGTAATTGAGCTCAGTTGAAACGACATAGTTGCGTTGTAAGTTTTATAAAACTAAGTTGCAGTTACGGTGTCATGAATAAACTGTTTGCATTGAACCCACAGGTATTTCATCTCCATTTCAGTGCATTGTTCAAAAGAAGCTGAGGAAATCTAACTGTAGATTTTGCGAGAACCGCTTCATCAATGCCAGAAAAGATTTTAAGTGACAGAGACTGAATTGGCGAAAACCATCATAAAGAACAAAGCAATTTTCATTTTAAATAATGTGGGGTACTGGACCATGTTAATCACTGTTGCTTTGATTTATTCATTTGTTATACTCGTTAATAGCTGAGTGATTGAGTTGATCTTTCGTCAAAGCTGCACGAAATAAACTAGTTAACTTCTTGGTTTTCTCTAATTCATGGCGTACGAGGTCTGTTAGAAAAGTATCCGACCTTTCGCCGAAGAAAAAAAACTGGCATAGCTGGAGCGTTGGAAACCTAATCACCTTGAAAGTAGACCCTTTGGGACTCCACGTACTTCTCCCAGCGGCGCTGCCATTGTTGGAAGTATTCCGAAAAGGCCCCTTTCGGAATGGAGTTTAGCTCAGCTGTCGTTGCAGCCATAATGTCCTCTCTTGTCTGAAATCGCGGTCCTTTCAATGGCCTCTTGATTTTGGGAAACAGCCAGAAGTCACAGGAAGCCACATCAGGAGAGTAAGCAATCTGTTGAACTACAGCAGTCTGGTTTTTCGCGAAATAAGTGTGAATTTAGTGCGAGGAACGTGCAGGAGCATTGTAGTGATTGATGCGCCAATTTCCTGTTGACCTCAACTCCGGCCTCTTGCGCCGCACAGCACCACACAGGCGACGGAGGACATCCCTGTAGTACTCCTTTGGTCATTGTTTACCCTGTGGGGTGCGTACACGGGGTGTGCCACACAGAGGGAGTAAAAAAAAAAAGCAGTCAGCATCACTCTAACATTGCTGCGCACTTGGCGGGCCTTCTTTGGTCTTGGTGGCGTGGAATACTTCCATTGTGACGACTGGGATTTGGTTTACGGGTCGTGCCTGTACACCCAAGACTCGTCACCAGCGATTATGGTGCTGATGAAGTCGGGGTCACTGTTTTGTGGAATCCAGCATATCCTGTGAGACTTCAACACGAAGCTGCTTTTGCTCCACCGTGAGCAGCTTCGGCACGATTTTGCCGCATCTCTCTCCATGGCCAAATCTTCTGTGATAATGGAATGTGGAGAAAAATTGGTAATGTCCACCTCTTCCGCAATTTCTGGCATAGTCACACGACGGTCCCGCATCACCACAGCGGTCACTTCGGCAATGACCTGGTCGTTTCGGCATGTTGATGGCCGACCGGAGCGTTGCTCTCTCTGCACCGATGTGCGGCCCTCTTTAAACCAATTGTACCACTGCTTAATCTTTGTGCTGCTATTAGCATTCTCACCCAAAGCCGTCTGAATATTCCGAATGGTTTCCACTTGGCTGTCGCATAGTTTCTGGCAAAAGTTGATGCAGTAGCGCTGCCAGAGCACTGCGCACTGCCTCACTCAAACGCTGCGTGCCAGTGACTGACGCTATCGGCAGGCGGGAAAAAATTTGTGCATGAGCACGAAGCTTCAAGGTAGACTGGTGCACGCGTGCTTGTTTCAAATCCATCAGGTGTTCGCAAAAAAAAAATAAAGTCGGATACTTTTCTAACAGACCTCGTACATGCAACGTAAACGCAACGAGGCATACATAAACAAGTTGTTCTGATAAGAAGTAAACGTTGTTCACAGAACAGGGGCGTGTACTTTGAATGCATTCAGAAATAAGCTACGCTAAACTCAGATCGGTGAAAATAATACACAAAGCTACTGGAATTATTTAATTCCGTGGCAGCATTACGCCAAAGGACGTGACCAGTCATAGCAAACCATGAGTCTGGCTACACTGCAGACATGTGACAGTCAAGAGTGAACGCGCAAGTTCAGTGGGGGATTGGCCAGGGTTTGGTGCAGACCACAAGCAAACGATGGAATTCCTGCTTGCGGTACATGTGCTCATAGTTCAGGCTTAGCTGTGACTCTGCGCTAATGCCACTTTCTAGCATTCAGTGCGCCTATGGAGTCCTCTAACCTGAATATGAACAACACGTTGTCCAAAATACAATCATAGACACAGTACTAACCTATGAAAAAAAAAGCGGCAGAACCACCTTAAAGCAAATTATCGCAGAAACGACGCCTGAAGTACTTCGGGGTATGATATCTGAAAAAGCAACGCATAAAAAATTTGCTCAATCAGTGTACTCGACACTCGGGCTATAAAGAAAATCCAAATAAACGAGAAATGTTTGTTGCAAATGGGTTTCTGATTTTTGATATATGCTTATGATACTGAGACGGCGATGACACTGTGAGCAGTCGTGTGTATGGTCGGCCCCACCTTCGCCTTCGCGGTCACGCCTTGAAGTGTCACTCCATTATTAATAGCTTCAAAAAAGGTCCATTTGGCAGAAATGGAATGTTCGTATAAATTAATGGGTTAAGTAACTAATATTACACTATGTGCCTATATTCATTCTGTTGCGTCGCTAATTAATGTGTTGTGTATTTTATATTATGTTGCATATTGAAAGTTATTTTCATGGGAGGTCTCGCCCGCGGTCTTGTACCATGGGACCTCTCGCTGTATACAATTGCAACTTTTATTGTATTCCTCAATAAACTTTCAACTTTCAACTTTCAAGGGCTATCATGTTGCTTTATTATGGGCAGGAATTCAGAAATGCCTAAAGAGATATTGAAGGCAAAATTTCCCGAGCAGTTTGAAATGTCGTTAGTAAAACAACTACGCTCTGTTTAGTCTCGAAACAATCCTGTGTGATGGTGATAATGCTGATACCGTAAATTATCCTCATGTACGTAGAGTGCGAGCGAGAGTAACGGCTTTTCCGAAACGATGATAGCCCAGTGCACTGGCCAAAATATCCCATCCGCCGAGTTTATTTCATGCATTTCTGGCCGTAAGTTCCCCCAATAAAAGCTTGTATTCAGTAGAAATCCGGCCAACCTGTCTGGTAAACATATTTCTCTGCGGTCGTCACTACCACCGTACGCCACAAATATCCTAATGTTAATTATACCTCATACCTTAGCCACCGTTCAATTAATATGTCGCCTTGTTATGCGCTGTTTTCATATAATATCCCGTAAGTTATCGGCTCTGAGCATTAGAAGCCGTGGACAGGTTCATTTTGTAAACGAGTTTGAGCCTATGTAACGCATGACATACTGTGTAACGTTATGGCTTTAATATAACTCGGACGACGCTTAACCTACACTAAAGAGTACAATGTGATAGCATGACATGTCACACATGTCGCTTTCGGTTATTCAATGCGCATAGGCTGTTTTTAACTGGCGATTCAGATTCAAACTGGCGACCCAGTGTTCGTTCATCCGAATAGCAAAAGATTGGAACGGACTGCCCAATGCCGCTGTAATAATAGAAGACACGCTTGCATTCAAAGATAAGCTCAAATCTTTTAGACACATTTCAGGTTTTCTAGCGCTAATCTCTTGTACCTTTACTATGCGGTTTTTTATTGTTCTCTTATCCGTTACTGAATTCTTACCCACCGTTCAGCACTTCTTCCTGCCTTTTATTCTTGGGTTGGTTTTTTTTCTGTTTTATTCAAAAACATTCGTGCGTTTTTGCATTTTGATTTTGCGAGCTGTTTTCCTCTTCTTTTTGTATTTTGAACCTTGATGTTGACAGAATGTTTCTTTTTTTGTTTATTGTAAGACAGGCCTTCGGCTCCCGAACCTTGGGCGGCTGGCGTGAGGAAGAATAATGTCTGTTATTTCAGAGACTGGGTTGTTGAACCCTTGCCAGATTGGTTTCAGACCAGGATGCTCTATATGGTGTGCCCATACCGATCTGGAGAGCCGCATACAGTTAGCTCGTCGCCGAAACCAATACGCAGCTCTTGTTACTTTAGATGTATCTAAAGCTTATGACAGCGTTGAACACAGGACGCTCTTGCAAAGACTACAGGCAGTAGGACTTCCGAGATACTTTGTGTCTTGGGTTGCTGAATTCCTTGCTGACAGGGAATTTTACTGCTTCCAGAACGGTGTTTCATCAAGCAAATTTCGACAAGCGAGAGGTGTGCCCCAAGGGGCGGTCCTCTCCCCTGTACTTTTCAACATCTTACTCAGCAGTATTCCCTGTAGTCCTCAGGTGTCCACCTATGTGTATGCTGATGACATCGCCTTTTTTGCTTCAGAGAACGACATTTCCTCTTTGTACCAGTCCTTACAGTCCTACCTGAATGTCCTAGACCAATGGTTAGGAGACATTAATCTGTACCTTAATGTCAATAAATGTGCTTTATTGGTTTTTCCGCTCTCTCGTCCAGTTAATATCTCTATTGTTTACCGGAACCATGTAATTCCTCAAGTGCAAAGTGTCAAATACCTCGGAGTAACTTATGATCCTTCTCTTTCCATATCGAGCAGATCACTGCGAAAGGAGTCCGAGCAGTCGGTATGCTGCGTAGGCTGAGCAGTATTCGTTCTGGCATGAGAAGACACTCACTTCTTATGATTTATAGAATGTACGTCCGTCCAGTCTTAGAGTTCGGCTGTGTTTTATTCTCTGGTGCGCCAGCGTATAAACTTCGCCCCTTGATTCTTTTGGAGCGGGAGGCGTTGCGCCTTTGTTTGGGCCTTCCAAAATTTGTGGCGAATTCTGCTTTGTACCTGGAAGCGCGTATTCCATCATTGACTTCTAGATTTCGGCTCTTAACGGTGAAAACGCTCGTAAGAATGTGCGATTCTTCGCTTCATGCCTCCAATTTGATCTTCCTTCGTCAGCCTCGGCCATTTTTCAACGAATCCTGGTCTCGTTTCCGTACCCCTCAGATATGTTTTGTGCAGTCCCTCCTTGTCCCCTTAAACGTCCGCATTTCGGACATCCGTCCGGTATGCGCCAGTTCTTCATCTATTCAGATTGTCTTCGATGACATCTTTCCAAAACATGCAAAATGCCTTTCCATTTGCTCAGCGGTTTATTGCAGGATTACCTGCTGTGCTTTAAATCTCATGTGCTCATAGCGACAGACGCCTCACAGTGTGAAGAAAAGGCCGGTGTTGGCATTTTCTCCATCTCCCTTGACTGGTCATTCTCACTCCGCCTTCCCGATTACACCCCTATTTATTTGGCCGAATTTCTAGCAGTGGTCTTAGCGTTGCGCAAATTAAACAGCTCCTTGTCATCTGTCATAATTATGACAGATTCATTATCGTTGTGTTCCTCTCTCACCGCATCTACAACATCTCAGGCTCTTCGGTTACTCAAATGCTTGGTTCCACCCCACGTGTGTTCATTACGGTTGGTCTGGGTGCCTGGGCACAGAGGAATCCATTTGAATGAGGTTGCCGATACCCTGGCGAAGGCATCTCTTCAAGGCCCAGTCGTATCTGTGCTTCCACCCAGCGCATATATTACGGCGGCCAGGTTTCGCAGGTATCTGCTCTTGAAAGAATTCGCAGCATCAGCTCTGACCTCCTCTCCCGAATTCCGGCATCTCCTTTACCCGTGGTGCAGTAAAGGATGGCGATCACGCAAGCTTGAGGTTTCCTTCACGCGTCTACGTTGTCGTGTGCCTCACTTAAACTTCTACCTTTATAGATCTGGTCTGGCGGTCTCCCCATTGTGCCCGTTCTGCGGAGAACCCGAAACGATAGATCATTTCTTGTTGACCTGCCGCCGTTTCTCCTCTTTACGGAGCCGCCTGCTGGAGCATCCGTTACAACAGCTTGGTCTAAGTCTGTCTGCCGGGGTTGTTCTGTCTCTTGGGGCTTCCTCCCTTGGGCACAGCAACTGGAATGTGCTCTCCGCCATGCAAAACTTCCTTACAGTCACTAAACGGCTGCCGTCTTAAACTCTGCTCTTTCTCATGATCAATATTCCTCTGGAACGAAAGCTTTCTGAAACGTGGAATATTTAGCCCCGTTCTCTATTTCAGTCACCGATCTCACAGCATTTGTTTAGCCTATTTCAATTACACATCTGAGATCCTTTCATTTTTTTCCTAATTGCTGTTATTATCATAATTATTTTATTTTTCATAACCATTATTTTCTTGTTTAACATTTTGCACACCTATCAGTTGCCGCCTGTGTCTTGGCCAATCCCCCGCAGTGGGTACGCGCCATTATCTAGAGGACAACAACAACAACAACAAGTGTGCGCTGATCGCTGCCGCTGGGACTGATCGCTGCCTCTGGACTGAGCCAAGACGTACCGCTAGCCGTTCGCGACGCAGCGCCTTCGTAGACGTCCTACACTACACTTGGTGGAGGTGCTGTCTGTTCTCACCATCGAGATACGCCACCATGCCCAGGCTTCCAGGCTCTACCACGGTGCCCGACCCCCCGGCCCAACCTGCCCAGCCTGCTGGCCCTGCTGTCATCTGTTCTGGTGCCGTCCGTCAGCGCGACCCCACGATCTTCAGCGGCACGGATGACACCGATGTGGAGGATTGGTTGGCCTCCTATGAACGCGTAAGCGCGTATAACAAGTGGGACGACAGGGTCAAGCTTACCAACGTTATATTTTATTTAAGCGACGTTGCCAACCTGTGGTTCCGCAACCACGAAGCGGACATCTCCAGCTGGGCGGATCTGAAAACCAGCCTCACGGAGGTCTTCGGCCGTCCCGCTGTGCGTAAGCTTCGTGCCGAGCAACGCTTGCGCAGTCGGGCACAACAGAGCGGCGAGAACTTTACCAGCTACATCGAAGATGTAGTCGATCTCTGCAAACGCATCAACGCTTCCATGAGCGAGGCAGACAAGATCCGAAATATTCTGAAAGGCATTGATGATGACGCCTTTCAGATGCTCGTCGCGAAGAATCCCCAGTCTGTCTCCGACGTGATAAGCCATTGCCAAAGCTTCGATATTTCTGTACAACCCACTACTCATGTTATGCCCCTTTTCGGGGTCTTTGATATACTAAAATAAATAAATATATAAATAAATGAATATGAGTACTAAAAGCGTTTATGTTCCAATTAAAGTAGGGCTTGTATTACTCCAACAAAAGTGGCTATAAAATCTCACGGCTCTTTCAGTAGTGCTAACTTCACTACTGTATTTCTGAGGCGACCAGCATCACAGAAGGTTATTGAAGCTGAAGCTATCGCACTCATATCAGGTTGTACAAGTTGACATTTCAGGACGAAAGCTTGTGGCCCTCAGCTCCAAGAGTACAAACCAGTAATCGTAACGTACGGACGTCTACGAAACGACAACCATGACATCAGCCTGCGCTAGTGCGGGAGAATTAAATTCATTATTTTCTATTTGTCTTTATTCTCTAAAATTGTCTCCAATAGTGAATTCCATGTTTTTTGGCAAAGGTACACTTTAATGTATTTTAGAAATTGTAGTACCTTAATAGGATCGAGTACCAGACATCGTACAAATCCTGCAATAAACGGTAAAGGAAAGAAAGACATTTTTTTCCATCAAGGTATTGGGTCATGTGCGCGGTAAGGTGTCAGTATTTGCTCGTGAAGTCAGCCCTAACACTGATACGTAATTGTTCAACGACCTTTGCTAGATGAACACCGTAAACCTTTTGGCGATGTCAGCGTTTCGCGCACTTGTAACGGTCTTGGTCACAAAGGAGATGCCAAAAAAGTTTTTCACCACCACCACCTCGACTCAGCGTGGCAAGCTCAGCCAAAGACCAGCTACCAAGTGAAAAAGGGGTTGGTCGTTTGGTGCCCAGCTTTCGCCGGTCGCAAGCCAGAGAGTGGGTCGGAGCCAAGGTTCACAAACAAAACAAACTTTATACAGCAAAGAGACGATACAGAGGATTTCACAATCACTCGCACGAGCATGTACAAAGTGATTAACAGAACAGTGCAATTCGTGCAAAGTTACACTCGAGATAGATTACAATACACAAAAAATGTTCCGCCTAAAGTGCACTAACTCAACACAGAGGCAAACAAACAAAACACAGTTTGTTCACCGGGCACCGCGACAGTCCGGCGGCCAAAGGAACACGACGGAGCCGTCCCGCAGGCTGGCGCACGCTGCCCTGCTGGTCCGTGGCTGGGAGAGTAGTGTTGACCCGAGAGTCGAGAGGGCGCGCTTCTCTGAATTTTGATAAAGCCCCTCGATAATTTGAAAGTAGCGACACTCTCCTCCACTCCGGCGTTTTCCTCCTCGAATATCCTCGCCCGCCGGCTGCGCGCGCTGCACACGGCACGCT
Source organism: Amblyomma mixtum (assembly GCF_055824585.1). Classification (NCBI taxonomy): domain Eukaryota; kingdom Metazoa; phylum Arthropoda; class Arachnida; order Ixodida; family Ixodidae; genus Amblyomma; species Amblyomma mixtum. Next base: position 101,942,909 of record NC_143013.1, read on the forward strand.
TTTTTGGCCATCGCTCGCTCGCCGTCCGGGCAGTTGGCTGACGCATGCGCGCGCTCTTAAGTTCGCGCTTTTTCCACGCTCTGTTATTGAATAAAAACACGAGAAAGACATGCGACACGCGTGACTACCACAAGCCACATAAATTACCGTCTCGTATGCGCAATGAATGTGCCAATTACGAGCGCTTGCGGCACGAACAAAACCACTTGCTGCATACATCTCACATTCTTTTTGACTTTTCAATACCGTCTGTCTCAACACGGCATAGTATATGAAGCATATTATTTACAATATATCTGAACATTCCTGAATATTTTCGGCATACCAATGTTTAGTTAAATGTAGATTCACTTCGAACTAATTATCGCGGAAGTACAGTTTATGAAGTTGTTCACGAGTGGAGTTTCAGAAGTGGGATAGTTGCTGGGAACAAGCTGGGGCATTTGCTTCGATGGCCGTCCTAAAATTTTTCAGGAAGATTCAGTCTGAGTTTGACACCGCGCAGTGCACATGCAACGGCTTAATCGTTTTTGTAGTTGAGAATTTTCGCGGTGGCTTAAAAACGAATATGAACTTTTCATATAAGCATGAAACGACTTCAGCTCCCGCTGTCGGCGACCTTGAGGTGATGTCGAGCCGAAGCCGAGAGCCAAAGATCCGCGCACCGATTTTCCGTCATCCAAGAAAAGTGCCCGCACCCCAAAATTTGGCCCTCTCAACCACCGAAATTTGACCTTTCCGAATTTCATCAAAATTGGTGTCAAGCTTAATTTTAATATGACCGATTCAATGGTGAGCTTCATAATTAGGTTTGCTATCCCCAAAATTTGTCTCTCTGGAACCCATAAATTTGATGTCGTCCATATTTGGCCAACACTGGGGTCCAACCTAATTTGACTATGGAAACTCAGTGTTGGCTTCCAAATTTAGGTAGACCACCCCCAAAGTTTGCCACACTTGGGCATTTTCCGCCCACATTCTATTCCTCTTTAAATCCTCTTAAAGAGATGTTACGTTAGGAAAGAAAAAAAAAACGGATAGCAACGACCGTGACAAAACCCAAGAGGAAGTTATAGGTCTGAGCAATTTGGTCCGCCACAGTCAAGGCTGTCCTAAAGCAAGTGCCTGACTAATTTAAGTCTTGAGTATAACTACAGTCACAATATGACACACAGTTTTTCAGATGCAATGTTTATTACAGATGAGTCGTGTAGTTTTACGTCGAAAATATACATAAAAACCACGAATAAGCCAACTGTGGACATCTGTCACCCGTTGGGCGCAGTCATCAAAACAAAACACAGAAAACAAAAACATAGCTAGGGAAATGAAACAGCTCAGATGTAGGCCTATAGTTTTTGAGCGGATGATGTATTCAACAAAAGGCTACGCAACCATGCTGAACTAAAGCAAATAATCACAAACTGTAGCAATGAATATACAAAAATGGCATGCAATGGATATTTACAATACTTGAGTACATTCAGGCAACAATGGAAAGCACTGAAGTTATTAAAAAATGAATTATTTATGTGAATGCAATATGAGGTCTTTTCCGAGAATGTGGCATTGATAATCTGACCTGGTAGAAGCGTAACGGTTCAGCAAAACAACAAATAAGCGTAGGTCGTTAGACAAGTTGCATTCTTAAAAAAATATCTAGGTTAAATCTCGCTCGGGACATGCGCCGCATTACTGCGATGTGCACCATTACCAGAGGTTCGAAAAATTTACCGCACCACGGATACCGCTGCACGCATACCAACACTTTTGCTTCCACACTTGCTAACACATGCACACACATTGTATGCATCAGCCGCCGCTGTTATATCACGTTGAGCGGAAACATGAAGTGACAACAATAACACCCATAACGACGCAAAATGATCAGTGAATTAGGTGAGGTTGTTGGCTTTGTGATGCGCATGCATCACAAAGCCAAGAAATGCACAGTTGCACAGCCAAGAAATGCACAGTTGCTCGCAGAGGTGGGCAGTCTTCGTCGGGGTAAAGTTTGCCGATGTTGTGCAGCCGCTTTTTTCTTCTAGTGCTGTCTTTCTTGCCGCTCGGAATCGCGAAAAGAACAAAGGCTTTTTCACGCCGGCTTGTGCACTGAAATGCGCAGCAACTCGGCATAGCGCTGCTCTAAAAGCGCGCGAATAACGCGAAGTGCAAGCGCGCAATGCCAGGGAGCTCGGTCGTAGCAGCGGCGGCTGGCCAAAAAATGGCGCCGACGAAAAATGAAAACACAAAAAGAGCGAACTTTCCGCGCGCTTTTCCCGGAGACCGCCCGCGGAGCCAATCACCGTTGAGAAAAGCGCCGATGGGAGAGGTGAAAGAGGAGGATCGGCTAGGGTGCGCGGCGCGGCGGCATAGTTCACAGAAAGACGCTACTTTCAAATTATCGAGGGGCTTTAAATTTTGAACGGCGGCTCGGGCTAGTCAAGAGTGGTCAACGCCCTTCTTATATAGTCGCGCTCCGCGTCTGTTTGTTCTTCGCGCCAAGGCAGGCGCGCACGTACACGCAGTATCAGCTGTGATATTTCCTTCTCCCTCTCGCGCCAGGCGCGCGTCCCCATTGGTCACGTGCGAAGACTGGCTTCGAGATCTTCGAGATCTTTCTTGTGTGGCGCCGCCGCCTGCGCGCGAGTGAAGAGGGAGAGGGCATCACTTAGCAGGAGGCGTTGACTTAGCCCACCCAAGGCTACGCATTCTCCTTCAGCACTGAGTAGAATTTACTCAAAGATTCTCGAATAATCGACGACGCGCGCTGACGTATTCTTTTGGCGCCGCGCCGGCAAGCGAGGTGGAGAGGGCAGCTGCACACACAAGGGCGCTCTCCGGGGTTTCTTCTTCTTCTTGAAGAAACCGCCATAGCGCTGGCCATTGCTGACCCACGTACGCGCACAGTCCTAAGCGACTCCAAAAGAGCGATCCAAAATTACCCGGCAGGTTTTATCTGCCACCCCGCTGCACGCATCCTTCGCGGCTGCACTCCCGACCATAAGATCAACCTCGTCTGAGTACCCGCCCACGCGTGAAACTCTGGCAGCGAAGGGGTCGACCGACTAGCCCGAGGACTAACCAACCGGGCGGCCGGCTACACGGACCCAGACGCTCGTGCCGAGCCTCCCCAGACCTCTGCCGAAATCACCTACCAGACGCCAGTTCCCGCCTCCACACCCCGACTTAAATCGAGGGCAAGCCACCTTGCTCCGCAGGTTGGAGACACACTCCATCCTTAGCTATTCTAGACTTTCACTCATCACAGACGGGGAATACGACCCCGTCTGCCAAAATTGTTACCGAGGAGAAATCGCCACCCAGGCGCACAACCTTTGGGGTTGCGCGGGAAATCCGTGCCCTCGAACCTTACTGACAGCTCCCTCCGAGGAGGGATGGAACCAAGTCCTCAGAAGGCCTCGTGGGCCCAGGAAGTCGCCCCAACCTGGGGGCCACACCAGGCCCACCTGCCCTAAATCCCGCCAATATATGGCAATAAAGTTGCTTCTCTCTCTCTTTCCGGGGTTTCTTTCTCCCCTGTTCTAACGGCGCGCGCTGGCGAGATTGCTTCCGCGCGGCGCCGGTTTTTTCGAATGTACGCTGAATTTTGTGACAGGCGATCACTGCCAAAACCACTCTAGGTGTCCCGCAGTGCCTGCAGCTGACTTAGGCGGTCAGAATCCTTCGCCTACCCGCTCGATTAAAAAGGGTACGCCTGCTCCGCGCAATTGCTGACTGCGGCGCCGAACTGGGAGAGACCGGACAATCATGAGTGGACTTCCTCAGCCTCCTCTGGGGCTGCTGTGGATGCTAGCGCTGCACTTCTTTGGGCTGCTGCTGCTGCCGGTGTTGCTTCTATTTGACACGGCACGAGAGCTGTACTTTGTCTTCTTCTTCAGGCTGGCGAACATCGTCTGGGCCGAGAGCTTCGCCAAAGCGCGACACCTCGCCTTGAAGCCGCTCAACTCACTGGAGTCCCACGACGCCAAGCTCCGGGTAGGAGGCGCGCTTCGGGTGCTGGAGATCGGTGCGGGACTCGGAAGCAACTTCAAACACGTGACGAGACCCATCAAGTACACGAATGTGGACCCTAACAAAGAGTTCGGTCAAGTGTTTTTGGAGGAACTGAAGAAGCACCCCAAGGTATGGCAGCGGGTCCTGGCCGCAGAGTGGAACTTAATGCTGTTGTTAACACCTCTTTTTGGGCTAGTTGGTGCATACTTGAATTAGAGAAAAAAATAGTGCCAAACCATGCACGCCACAGGAACGAGGACGAGACACAAGCGCTTTTGTCTCGTCCTCGTTCCTTTCTTGTATTGTGCATGGTTTGGCGCTATTTTTTCTCTAATGCGGTTGAAAACCGCAATGCTGAAATGTTTTGTGGTCAGATGTTCCTTTCTCTTAGCATCTGACATGTTTCGTGTTCCAGAAGCGTCTGGAACGGCAGCAAGGCAATACCATTCGAAATATTCACTTTAACATTTCAAACTAACTGAGGTTAGTAGACACTGTAGGGCGTTGATTACTTCTTGAGCAATGGCACAGGCCAGAGATGTTGCAAAGTTACCACAAGATGCAACGGCACAAGTATTTAAACAGTTCCACTTTTTATTGTGGGACAGTTGTTAACCGCGAAATCACTGTGCCATATGCAGCGAAGAACTACGTATATTGAGCGGCGATTTTTTGTCTGCTTGCCCGAATCTATTAGTAGTAGCCAAAAAGTTTTTGCGGTACGTATGCAAGGCAATTTTTACTGTATCAATAGAAGTGCGAAAGAACTACTCTCACCTGCTGATGCACAAAGACTCTGTAGCGCTTAGCCAGTGACTCTGTGACAGTGTAACAGATCTCCTCTTCTTGAATAGATATCTGACATATTTTAGTTCTTGCAGCTCGCGTATGCGGCCAACGCACTTTGTACTAAATAAAATGTAACTTTTAAAATGATTTTTCGTTGAACGAGCATCTTCAGCTTGCGCATACTATCGTCAGGTAAATATAAAAGTTTCGTGTGAGTACTATTGGTGGTTTCTGAGTGTATTACGTTTTGTCACCTCCCTAACTTCTTACGATATCAACTTGGCAAATTATTTTCCTGTGGACATGGCTAGTATCTGCGTCGCGAGGGCTCAATGATATATGTTTTTAATCATCAAAGGAAGGTATAGCGAAATAATACAAAAAACATGCAAATGAAAGCTCTTCTTGTCTTGTGCAGCGCAATAAGCTCAATTATAAGGAAAGATTCCAGACAGAGAGAGGACGCCCAACAAGAGACGAGGACACAGAACAGAAAGGCACTGAGCACCTAAAGGCAGCAGTCCTTCGTCAAACTCTCCATCTATGCATTGGTGAAAACATGCTTATTTCGTTGAGTGCTGGAGCACTGGTAGTCGTCAAATCTCCAAAGATATTTTTCAATAAAATAGGATTGCATTACACAGACTAAAGTGAGGCTATTTACATCGACACAAAATAACTCAAAATCAGAAACGCATTCACCCTAAGTCGAAACGTAAGGTCGAAATGTGAGTCGAAAAATAGCACTCAGAAACTCACTTAGTGTTAATCCGGAAATAAAAGCACACAGCAATAATCAGCAATATCAGCTCACAAGCTCACTCACCTTACATAGGAAATATTAGTTTCCACTACAGAAAATAAACACTCAGATGTTGAATGAACAGTTACAAACAAGAGCTACTCGTTGAAAGAGCTCACTCGGCAGGCCATCTGGAAGGTATGATGTGCGCTTAGCCCGAAGTGCGGTGCGAATGAGGCATGCTTTGTAGCCCAGCTGTCAGTTCTACAACAGGTACTACAACCAGCCACCGGGAAACGCTTCATACTGGAGTGCAATATCGCTCAAAAACACCCGCTTATACTGTAATGGCTTTCTTCTTCAGTCCGCGATGACTGCCAAACCACGGACGTCTCATCTCCACAATGCGCTCTGATTAGGAGCATATCACACAATGCGGCGGCTACCGTGCTCTCTCCAACACAAGAGTGAACTACCATGGTTTTCTTTTCCAGGTCGAACTTGAGCGATGGGTGCAGGGCTACGGCGAAGACATGGCGGAACTGGCGACTGGTCAATTTGACGTGGTTATGTTCAGCTACCTACTGTGCTCAGCCAGAGACGGAAGAAGAGTCCTTGAAGAAGCCAAGCGAGTACTGAGGAAAGTAGGTGTTATCATCGTTTATGTTTATCTACTTATTGCATATTTGCGGTGTGAAATACTGTACCACGCTGAGAGGAGATTGTTTATTGGTCATATGTAGCACAGGAAAGAGATGAAAGTAACAGGAGATGTGAAACTCTTACTCATGCCTAGATTATTTTGAGCGGTCGCGGGCAAAGGCCAAACTACCGGTTTCTTGTGGCTCGTAGTACTGCATCTCATTTCAGGCGATCTTCCGCACACAATCTTTTTTTCTCTCGGCTGTCAGGCACAGAAGTGTTCCAAGCAGCGGAGGCGGAGCCGGGATAAGCGGTTGACCAGGGCCGGACTGCGTAGTACATTAGAGTGCCCGTTATCGCAATAAGTGTACTGCGTTTTCGTTTGTGTGTGAACCCTCGGTTGGCAAGTGTCAAAGTGCAACCTGGAAGAGAAGATGAAGAGAGGGTGGGAGGGGACGGGTTGCAAAAGGGGGCGCCGCGGTCGCCAATCAGAGTCGAGGGGAAGGGAGATGGGGTACGCCGTATCACACAGTGATTGATGAACATGATCACGCCTCACACTGCTCCAGTGGCTGCTCTTTCCTGAGGGAAGAAAAAAGCAAACGCGCACTCTGCCGCACGAATCGCATTGATCGTTTGTGAATATTTTTTCTTAACCACTTGATAAATTGGAGTGCTCAAGTTTGTGTTTTTTGTGTTTTATAAACTTTCTCTTTCTCGATGCTGGCTGTCCATTCATGCTTAGAAATTCTGGGGCTTCGGAAGTCTGAACTGTAGCCCTGAAATAGCGATGAGCATCGCTGTCATTATTACCGTCAGGTTCAGCTGTTCTTGACATTTGATTTGATTTGCTCCACTACTGATCCTGACAGTAAGGAATGATAATGACCTACGCCGGTATAGTACCTAATGGTACACTAATTAACCCCCGGTCCCTAGTTAACTCCGGCACCTCACCAAGGCAGAGGCCTTATCACGCAGCTAAGGATCCTATTATAAGAGTCACTGGATCCGGACAGCCTCCCATTAAAAAAAAAAGGTAACGGGGGGTCAGGCAGGCGGATACGCTTAGGAAGTTTGTGGGAATCAGAGCGTCTCAGCTCGCACAAGAGACGGTTAATTAGAGGTGAAGGGGAAAGAGCTTTCTCCTATTCTCCTACAGTGGGTGTAGTCAGGCTGATGATGATGACTAGTACCTAATGGTTATAAATTAAAAAGTGCGCCTCCAGAGCTCTCCTATGAGAAGCACCCCAGTCGTGTTGAATCATGGAGAAAAAAACGCTTTCTTCCTCCCTGCTTTTATTAAAGCTTAAGTAAAGGGGCTCATGCGCTTAGCTGGGTGGCATAAAATCTTTTGGTTCGCTAGCACTAATGCTTCCCAGGCTGCTGTGTCAGCATCCGAGTGCACATGAGTTGTAATGCGGAGGCTTGATTAACAGTAACATCCGCACTGGACCTATGCCTTCACACGAGGACAAAAATACTGATGCAAAACAAATGCTAAAATTCTTCCTCAGTGGCTGTAATTGTTCAGTTCAACGAAGAGATTATAGAAAGGTTACATGCTAGATACGAATGTCATCATCGTTCACTGCTCGGTTTCATCAGATCAGCGAACCTTTTCTCATTTATTTAGGCATCCTCATCTATCATTACGTACCGTTTTATGCCCTGAGGTAATCAACATCGCATTAAAAAAAAAAAATACGAATGTCTTACGAGATAGTGTCTCGCTTCCAGGGCGGACACCTGATCTTCCTGGAGCATGTGGCCTACCCAAAGGGCGCATGGCAGCGACTCCTGCAGCATGCGATGACTCCGCTCTGGACGATCTTCTGTTGCAACTGCCACCTGAACAGAGAATCCGAAAAGCTCATCGAGTCCGCGGGTTTCTCCCATGTCATGATCCACTACGTTCACGTGCCGCTGGGGATTGTAGTAAACCACCAGGCGTACGGAATAGCCGTCGCGTGAGTTAGCTAATCAATGAACTAGGTAATTCCAGCAAGTCTGTGCGCGGCGTATACTTTAACGTAACAGTCATCACGCGGAATCTTGATATGTCTCTAAGTTGTTAATATAAGTGCGTGTTTCACGTTTAAGGGTTGCAGTTACGTCACTGTATTACTTAGGTGCATCAGTGACATGTGTTCATGACGGCAATTCAGCGGCGGTGGCGTCCCGCTACCTGGACTAAATCACTTCGTTTCAGCCTTTTCATTACAATGCATGTCTGTCAAACGCGCGAAAGTAACTGACAGGTACGTAGAACGGATTCACAGCGGAGGTCGCCCTGAACAAAATACTGTTTCACTGCTGGGGCTTTCACTGCTAACATGTGTGCAACAAACACGCGGTAGCTTTTGATTGTCTGCACAGGTGTGCTTCGTTTTTTTTTTAATATACTGAGAATGGAAGCGCAGCAGGGGGTTGCCATGAATCAGGTGGGCGGTTGAGATTGGAACGTTTGAGGGGGTAAGGGGGCCGCAGCTGACACAGGACACGGTTAATTGGAGTTGTAGAGGAGAAGCTTTCTTCCTGCAGAGTGCGTAGTTAGTCTGGTGCTGATGATGAAACACATCGAAACTTTACAACAATGGTTTCTCTTGGTTTCGGCCTTGGCAGTTTTGACCCAATAATGCATCCAAATCTCCGTACCTTATCTCCCCTTTAATCGCGGGCATATTCGGTTTATTTTCCCACAATCTTAAACTCGTTCCTCTAGAGCCTAGCGTTGCTGACTGTTCAGGAGCTCCCGTTTTGAATGCTGGGAATCTTGTGAAGATTCCCAGCATTCAGCATGAACGAAGATGTGTAACAATAGTTCCTTGGCAGCACTACTACACCCGATAACGTGACAACGATCGTGACGTCATTTTGAACCTCACCCTCCTCTATCAACCTGTGATGGTTGGCTCACAACGAAGTCTACCAGCACAACGCACATCTCGCGAACCGCATTTCACTTGTTATTGGCTCTCCTCATCTCCTCCTATAGGGGTGGTTCTTCTAATAAAGTTTTTTCTTTCTCCCTCTTATTCCTGACACCCTTTATGCGAAAGCTTTAGAGCCTCCGTGTTGCGAAAATTTGTCCGTATAACGCGGCTCCAGTGCAAAATTTCTCAGCTCTCTTTAATTTATTAAACCGACGCTCGAATATGTAGAATGTATAGCATTCGATCATGACACTAAGTTAAATTTTAGGCCTTCATTTCCTTCCCTCAAAACATACTTTCAATTTTTCGTCTTAAGCCTCTGGTGGCAGGTAGCAAAGTGGACAGAGGAAAGTACCCTCTCCACTTGCGGAAGATAGGGAAAGTTGAACAGGGAAGACGAAGGGAGGGTGGGAGGCAATGGTAGGAGGGAGTGGAGAAGTCCACTGTGACTGCTGGATTGATGGGGAAAGGGGGGCAGAGATACGGTGTGCCACGCGATGGTTGACGGACTGAATTATGCCACCCGCTCGCAAGGCGTAGAACCGAACGGGCGATGGCGTTCGGTGGACTCCCTGGCAGCGTTGCAAGACGCTGTCGCCTTTCACTCTTAGAGGCGAAGCTTAACATCTTAACCACACATCAGTGACACAAGCAGCAACACCGCGCTTAAGGCTTTCGCCTCAGCGCACTTTAGGTCAACAAAGTGCCCCCCTGAATTTTTGGGTTTGATATAGCGGTTTCACCTCAACTTTTAGTGGGTTGAGAAAGACAAAACAGAGCAAACAGTACGAGGGAGTAAACAGGTCGGGACACTTATTATATGCGGCTGGTTTTAATTAGACGTTTCAGACACGCATTCTGTTCTACTCTTGAGGGAAATCTGAAAAGTTGTGAGCGTACATTTTCAACTATCTGTTAAACAAAAATAACATCAGTATACTTTCTAGAAACGTCCATGGAGCAAATTGTACTAGAGTGCCACAATATGCTTGATGAGGTGCTGACACAAACGATATGGTGCACCTGTAGGAGAGCATTGTTCCGAAGGCCTGAAAGGCTTCGAGCAACCGTTGATCGCACTCACTAAACGGGCCACTCTAGATTCTTCGACATGATCGCACGCCTTAAAGGGGCCCAGAAACACAATCTTAGTTAACTGTTTTGCCTGTTGATTGCATACAGTGAGTTATAATGGTGCTATTAGCGTCGGTAATACCGCGTATATTCCGTTTTTTAATATTTTAATGTCCTCCCAAAAACAAATTCTTGGCTCTGATGGTGTCGCCACACAGTGGCGGGTTTTTAGCAGCGGATATGACATCACCTGGCGCGAGCTTGATGATCGGACAAACAGTAAATATACTGCAAATTGTGTGAATAAATAGACACATTTTGCACCTGTCTGCGTTTTATATTAGATCAACAAAAACAACTTGTTTGTCTTAGATAAAAGCCCTGCAAAGCAAGTAAAATAAAAATACACCACCAGGGGCGCTCTGGCATGGAAACGACGCTGCCAGTCTCCGCAAAAACGAGTTACAGGGAGCAGGCAACCATGGAGTACAAACTTCCTCGACGTGCTCTGGCTGGCTGTTTTGATTGGTTGCGCCAGGTGCCGTCATTGGGAGAGCGAAATAGGAGTGGGAAGCCCCGCCAAAATCGAGTTGAGGGCAGCGTTTTGTTTGCTTGTATTTTGAAATTTCTCCACTGAATAACTACCGTTCCTGTGCATCGATTCCTGTAATTCTTTTTAAGTCAGCATCTGTGTGACATAAAGAACCCACCTGAAGTATAGCCGCTATTCCACCGGGCAGTGTTTCGCAGCCCCTTTAAAAGGCGCCCGGCCATAGATCTATAAGCGACAACTACCCACTTTTTTCAGATAATTTGGCAGTTTTGAAGCTGTTAAGCCTAACATTATGCAGTGTTCACAAAATGAACAAGGGAGGGGAAAACCTCAGGTTGCTTGAGCCAACGTATGCACCGTGCACTTTACGCACAGTACGTTTTCGTCATAGGAACAAGAGCTGGCGAAGCAGTTTTATGCTTGCGTACTTCTTGGAGCAAAAAGTTTCCCAGTACGCCTACCCCTGTCAACAGTATAAACGGATAAAAGTTTCTCAAGCCAGTGTTGACGTGCTTTGACTTCTTGTTACTTTAGGGCGCCACTGTGTACACGTGACGCTACGGCACGGCAAACTGCTCGACGGTGGCGGGCGTTTCTTTTCTTTTTTTCAGCCAGGGCCAGTCTTGTATCTTACAGAAAAAATGTAACCGTTTACAATTACAATTACTCCATCTGAAGTGTAACTGATTACAGTGGTGAATTACTGCCCGTAGAAGTAACTGACTAATTACAGAACAGTAATCGATTACTATTTGTGAAAGCCTGCTCTACAAAACAACAAACCGAGACAGAAAAGTGAAGGACGAAGTGAGCAGCTAGGTTATTTCGTATTTCTGCAGGCTGCCGTACAATGTAAGTAAAACAGCGCTAGACACGGAACGAAGGAAGAACAACACAGCACAAGGCGCTACTAGCAACTCGATTTTTATTCCGCCAGAAGCGAAATAGGTATCCGGAAAGTAAGAACACAAAAACATAAAGATAAACAGTACAGACACTCAGATACATAAAGTGCAGTCATTGCAGGTGCATGCACAAGTCACAAAGTTAGATAGCGAATTTCTTTGTCAAGTAGTTTAATGGATGGCTTGCTGACGCAGTCCTGTCCTCTCTGTTGAATGATTAGCGCCTCGAAGACTTCTCTTGCTCTTTTCGATCTACATTTCTTAATAACGCTCGTGCGGTCCAAGAAAAGTTTTTTGACTAGGCAGTGTTTGCAGTGTATGGCTAGATTGCTGCCAGTTCCTGTAGAATGTAATCTGGCGTGCTCGCTTAGTCTGGTGTTAAGACAGCGGCCTGTTTGCCCGACGTACTACGTTTTACTGCACGAGAGCGGCACGTCATAGACCACGCCGCACTGACAGTCAGTGTAGCGTCCTTGATGGTTGATGCCACACGGGGCGTGCGATGGTTCGTCATTGTTGACGCGCTGGCACAAGGCACTGAGTTTGTTGGGTGCAGAAAAGACCACTCGAATGCCAACGCGTCCCGCACACTTTTTGACCCGATGGGACAGTTTGTGAATGTAAGGTATGACGGTCGTCTTAGAAGTTAGATTATAAAGTCACCTGGTCTTCTTCGCATTCTGCACTTCCCTCAGAAGGAACTCTGCCACAGTCATGACCACAGGGCTGGGAAAAGCTGCGCCCAACAGTCTCTCAGCATGGGATTGCACACTTGGGAACATGTCATGAGGCCTAAACCTGCCAATGGCGTTCTTAAGTGCCGCTTTAACTATCCCACGCTTTACGAGCTTGGAATGTGCAGAGGAGTATGGGAGAAATTTTTTCTTCGATCGTGGAGCATATTTCCAGCATACGTGCTGCGCTGTGAAGCTGAGCTCCATGTCTAAGAAACGCATTAATTTGGCAGATTGATACATGACATCATCGTGGTTTCCTGTGCCCCGCACAAGCTTGGCAAGGTCTGTGCAATGTTTGGTGATCAGAAGCACGAATCATGCTCTGAGATGCCCGTCACCAGGTACACAAAATGCAGGACCAAACTTATCTATAAGATACCCCTCACCTGCAATAGCGTTTACAGGGGACAAACGGGAAGATGCTATAAAGATAAGGCCTAAGAACACAACTTGAACGTAAAAACAAATCCGGCGGTTTCTTGACAGCTGTGGTTGTAAACCGCTCTTCAACGAAACGAAGTTTCTTGCATAGCTAAAGACAGACTGGATCGAGAGATTACCCAAGCCTTTTTTTTTATTTCTAAAGTAGAAAAGAAGTGTGTCAGCGTGTCCTCGGTTTCACTCTTTGATAAAGAGCTGCGATTTCTGAACGGACACGTGTAGGCTGTTTCTTTTTAGTGGAAGGTGATTCTCGCCGTCTTTTCTGCGATTTTCTTATGTCTTGATTATCCTTTGACTGGGATCGCTTTTTTCTTTTTGACAGTGTTTGCTACGAATGATTAAAAGTGTCTACACTGGTTCCTTGTTTTCGCCCTTTTCCTTGTTCTCCTTTGACGCAGTCTGACTAAGAGATATGTGATTCCGCGTCGATAATCATAGGTTATTTGTTGTTTATTCCAGATTATAAGCATGTTTTATATCGATTTTGTGGTTTTTTGCGTGTAGAACTGTGGCGTGTGCTGTTAGTAAGCAGTGACTGCGCGGATATATGCAGGTTTATCGCTTGATCGCGTGGTAGATGATGTACCGTCTTTGTCAAAAGTAACCAGGCTGCACGGTTTGCTTATAGCTCGTACAGTGGAACCCTTACTGCTTCCCTGAAGCTGAAATGGTCGTTAAAGGTAAAGACTGAGGGTCTTCTTACCTTCCAACACCTTTTGATCTTTAGGAAAGCCACAAGGGCTCCACTATACAAGCTAGAAGTAAACCATGCAGCCTGGTTACTTTTGACAAAGACGGTACATGGGCGATGGCTGTGCCTGTAAAATGTGAAGCTGAATGAGCCAGTTGGTAGTAGGCGCCAGTCTTGCAAGTATTCCTTCTCATCGCCCACGCACTGAGACGCAGTAGGAGACGGGCAGCAGACACGCCATCGTGCCAGAGAGACGCTCTCCGCAGGGCCTCGTCCTAGCCCGTTGTGCTCACGGCCCTTGTACATTAATGTAAAAAGCCTTGCAAATACTGTACATAAACGTCAGTTCACTAACCGTCGCATCGACCGTTCTTCGCTCAGGTCTACTGAACAGAGGCAGCAGACTGAGACGCACCAAGTCGCAACAGTGGTGACTAGGGTGGGATGCCTAAATCCTAACAGTGGTGGCAGCGGTGGGATGTCGCTTCACAACAGGAAAAAGCAGTTTTTTTATTATAACGAAATAGCTAGGCACGACGTATTGCAAAGAAGAATCCACAGATGGTGCCAGCTACACCAGGAACGCATACCACGGAAAGCGGTACACGTCAGGCAGCGATGCGCTCCTCCGTGCGCTGCCGGACTATTGACGCAATCACATCATCACGGACGCTTCGCCCCGGCAGCTTTTTTTTGGAAATAAGTAATTGATTACAGGTAATCGATAACAGAAAAGCAATAACTTAATTACCGGAAACCTTACCATCTGAAAAGTTAATCAATTCATTACAAAATTGCACGAAAACGTAATTAAGTTCAAGCAATCGATTACAAGTTATGAATTATGTACAGTTCTGCGTAGGACGTCGAGTGCGCGCCGTTGGTCCAGAATCGCCGACGTAAAATCGCTCTATCTATCCCAGCCATTAGGCCTTGGCGACGCGTTCGGCCGCCTTGGCCATCTTGTCACCTTCGTGTCCGGCAGAGTGAAGGAAGAATAATTATAGCACAAAGTGCCGTGGAGTGGAGCGTAGCACACAATATGGCGATGAAAGGGGATAATATTGTCACGTAGTGGTGACTGCAGTCCAGAGAGCAGGAGGACAATGAATACGGAAGAAAATGAAAAATGGCAAAACTCTATTTGGGCTGACTTGCGCCCGCAAAGAACTGAAGAAGTCGTCTGCGGCGTAGCAACAAGCGTACTCGGCCGTTGTCGAGCGGAAAATGGCCGCCGCCCTCGGCTGTGCTCTTTTTAAAGCTGACAGCGAACATTCGAGATAAAGCGTGCAAAGTTACTAGAACATTCTGGAACAACGCAGAATCGGCTCCGCCTGGACGCGATGAATCGAGAAAAATATGGTCGCGTCTTGCATCAGAAACAAAGCGATAAAGCGGCGTGCCGGTAGCGTTGAAGAATGAAGAAACACTACAAAGGTTCGCGGCAATATTCTCTCGGGTGCGTGTTTTTGTGGTCCGTGAAACAGTGTGCTATAGAGCTGGTTCTGGAAAGGTCTTTTCGAGCCGATGTCTAAACTACGGCGGTAACAGAAAAAATTCAGGGGGGGCACTTTGTTGACCTAAAGTTCGGAGAGGCGAAAGCCGTTAGCGCGGTGTTGCTGCTTGTGTCACTGATGTGTGGTTAAGATGTTAATTAAGTACACAATTCTTCGTGAATCTTAAATGCTGGAGACACTGGAGGGCGTTTGGGAGTCATCCGTCTGATTCGACGCCTTTCTGCAAACACTCTCCAGCGTCCTAGACAAGGACATATGCGTTGGCAGGAAGTAGCGTAGCCATTAGCACGCTCGGCTGCGAAACGGAAGGATGGTGATTCGAATTCCATTGTGCACAAAGGCTTTTTTTCTGGTATGACTAGAAAAAGTGTGACACCTCTGCTGGCAACCTTCTGTCGACAACTTTCGAACGCACTCGGCGCGTGGAGGACAACTGCCGCCCCGGAATGGTTCGTTTACCATGACTTTCCCTCAGCCAAGTGCAGTAGTTATGTGCATTATTTCATGACAGGTTCCACAGATCAGTTTTCCTCTCCTTTGCCGGGTCGTTAATGAATGTAATGACGCCATAACGCCGTGATATCAGATATCACGACACTCACGCAGGTAACCAGATCAAATCAAATGAAATTAAAATGTGTAATGTCGTACTAAAATCGTGTGTACCATGAATCACAGCTATTCGCTGGTGCAGCTTTCAATCAGAGCAAAGGAGTTCCAGTTTTGATTGTAATTTATTTCTCATATAGTGCCCGCATTATCAGTTGCGGACACAGCAATAACTTGTACGCATACAGGACCACCTTAAATGATGAGAGAAGAAGACCGATCATGCAAGTGGCCATATGTAACAAAACTGCGCCTTTATGATGGGAAGAGGCGCAGGATCTTTTGACGGCTGCCCGCCGTTTTCTAACAAGATGTGAGGAGTCGGTAATGTTAGGCCGGTCAACATGTGATGCACGCGGTCCGATCTGAGATTAAGAAATAAGAAAGGCGTTCATGGTAGGACTCTTTGCAATAAAACAGTGATATATTTCCCATACAAAAACGACCTATGGGCGTCTATGGAAAAACCTGTCGGCATCTATTGCCTTTTATGCAATACACGCCCAAAGTCTATAGACGCCCAAAGCGATGCTTATTGCCAGCTATTGAAACATCTATGCCACTATAGCTATAGCTTCTGAATCATACATATGTTTTTAGCTGTCTATAGAAAAACATATACCCGCCTGAATCTACAGCTATAGACGGCCAATAGGAAATGTTTATAGCTGTTTGGGCCAGCTACCTATAGCCGGCCATATGACATTTTTTTTTATGGGCAGGTAGTCGAATGTTACGGTAACTACAACAGCACAGGTTACAGCAAAACAAGCTCGCGACGGAAGGCAGTTTAATAACAAGGACTTATCAGAACATATGAGCAAGAAAAAGCTACACTGTATTGGAAAGAAGTTATTCAAAATATAACCATACCAATTGGGAAGTTACAGCAGAATACAATGAAAATATACATATTAGGACATTGGTTGGCAAGGGTGGAAATATTCTTCAAGCAAAGGGTGTGCGGAAAGGACTCTCGCGACACTGAACTACCAACGACGCTCCGTGGTCGGTGATCGCAGCGGCGGACATACGCGGTAACGGCATCGGAGCGGACCGATAGCTCGGGAGACTTTCGAAAGGCTGGACTTTCGCAAAGAGTGGGACGGTGGCCTCCTGTTTTAACACGACTTCGAGGGGTGCTAGGTCATTATTCCGGGCCCAATCTTGATTAAACATCCACCAGAAGCTGAGCGCCGTACACTGTGACGCGCTAATGTATAATTACGAAGTTTTAGAGTTTGGGGTCGCGAGGTCATTACAGATAGACTTCCTTTTAAACTCCTTTCCGAAGGCTCCGAGGTCATGATCTCTGGCATTCCTTTTTAACCCCTCTGCAAGTAGTCTTCTACCGAAAGGTCGGCTCGTATGCGGTGGCGCCAAATGTAACCACGAGGCCAGGGAGGCAACTTGCGACATCCTTTTTTTTTCGAGAATCACTGGCCTTTTTTCTTTCTTCAGAGAGCCGGCAAATCACGTAGCGTTATAAAATACCCGCCTGTAGATGGCGAAACTGCAGGTGGCAATTCCGATTACACCACACCGTTTACATGGGCCTCTATACTGGTTGCAGCTGCCTTTCAGATAATTATATAAGGCTTACGACTTAGAAACCAGACGAGCTTCATTTTGCTTCATACGCTCTTTAAACATGAGCTGCCGGTTTCTGGCAGTGAGTGACGATTAGGTTGTAGGTGAAGGTTATGTGACCGGACTTGGTCGTCGATGCCTCAAGGATCGATGACCTCATGATGTCCAAGAATGCGTCGCGCTTTTGAGCCGGAATCCTGGCGTCCATTTTGAACAGGGGGACATAGAGATCTGGAGAAAGAAAAGAGGCATGCATTTTTAAACTAGAGAGGAGAATTTTTCCCCCTCCGGACAAAAGCCTGACTAAAGAACAAGAGGTTACGTGGCGTCGTCTACAGACGAGATCGATACGCACCCCATCACTCCTCGCGCACATTTGTCCAGATCTTTACAACCCAAATTGTAAACACTGTGGCCAACGAGCCACCTATGATCACATCCTGTGGGACTGCAAAATAGAGCCACCTCCGGGTGATCTAGTTACTGCTCCTTCTCTCGAGCGGTGGGAGACCGTGCTGGCTAGCTCTAACCCCAGAACGCAAGTTTTGGCGGTGGAGTGGGCTGACAAAGTCGTCGAGGGCTGCGTACTCTCGACCACTTAACGCGACCTCTTACCAAGCTCTTTCCGGCGAATAAAATGTTTTACAATCAATGGAGCACATGTCGCGCTCCAGGTCTTCCTAAGTGCGCTCCAGGTCCTCCCAAGTAATCTATATTCCACCGTTCGTTTGTTCGCCGACGACTGCGTCATCTACCGGAGCATCACTTGTAACAGAGACACTTACCATCTGCAGTGCGACATAGGACTTGTGGAAGAGTGGTGCGCAAACTGGCTGATGTCTTTAAACGTTAATAAAACAACGCTAGTATCATTTCATCGTCGTCAATCTTATCCTACTCCCAATTACACCCTTCGCGGTTCCATGATATCACACGCATCTTCATATAAATATTTAGGTATTAGCCTAACACAGGATTTCTCTTGGACCACCCACATAATGAACATAACCAACGAAGCTAACCGTGTTCTTGGTTATCTAAAGCGTAACTTGCGTTTGGCACCTGCTTCCGTAAAACTGTCCGCCTATTTAACTCTTATCCGTCCTAAACTTGAATATTCATGCTCAATCTGGGACCCCCAAAAAATTAACCTAGCCAAAACCCTTGAGTACATCCAGAGCCGCGCGATAAGATTCGTATATTCTGATTACTCATATCATACGAGCGTAACAGCATTGAAAACAAAAGCTAACCTCCCCAGCCTTGAATCCCGTCGAAAAATAGCCAGACTCTGCCTTTTCCACAAGTTTTATCATTCGCATTTCAGCCAATCCGTTATTACCCCTGCATACCGCCTTTCACTTCGCATCAGTCATCCTAAAGCTGTTCATACACCTCGAGCATCTACTTCTGCGCACCTAAAATCATTCTTCGCCCATGCAGACCGCAAGAGATTGGAACGACTTCCCCGCTGAAGCTTTCGTCCATCCTGGCCTGGAATACTTCAAATCATTCATCACTGATTTTTTTCAATGATATGTATGCCCACCCCTCATGTAATGCCCCTAGTGGGCCTTTGAGGTACTAATAAATAAATAAATAAATAAATAAATAAATAAATAAATAAATAAATAAATAAATAAATAAATAAATAAATTAGTTACCGACCGGCATGCACTTTTCCTTCGCAAAACATTACCAGTAAGGTGAGACTGCCGTCTGCAAAGCCTACACAGCAATTCACCAATTACTGCTGCATTATGGAAGCCACGCAAATGCGTCAAAACTCCCTAGGATGGAAACAGTATATTGTGAGATTTCTCAAGTTTGTACTTGAAGATGACTGTAGAGATAAAGAAACATCACTGCCATATCTGGCGGTCTGTCGCTTAGCCGCATGACGTAGCTTCAGCCATGATTTCTCCTTGCAGGAACGTTAGAAGCTCTAAAGCCAAGCTTTAAGAAAATCTCCCGGAAGAAGATTTTGAAAGGGATTGTTGTATCTAGCGGGGCATTTTAATTAGATACGCGGTCATTATCGAAGTAGTACTAGCAGAGCTGTCGTTTTCATCATCATAATCTCTCTCATCATCAGTCTAACTGCAGGGCAGGGATATCTATCACTCTAATGAACCCTATCCTGTGCCAGCTGTGGCTACCCTATCCCTGCAACCTTCTTCATCTCATCCGCCTACTTAACTTTCTGCCCCCCCCCCCCTACATGGCCTTCCTCTCAGAATCCACTCTGTTGTCCTTAAGGACCGTTCCCGTGTACTGTGCGATGTCAGTGGACGTTAAAAAACTCCGGGTGGCAAAAATTTTCCAGCTGGCTGGAAAACACGGCCTCCTCCAGCTCAGGTTGTGGGTACGGGATTTACGGTGCGGCCTGCATACTTTGGCAAGCCCATGTCGTGTTCTGCAGTGTGGGGTGTTGCCTGCAAAGCGGAGCTGTGTTTGGGCACAATGTCAGCTGCATATGTACAACCTTCTTGGACAAAGAAAATTGAAAATTGCACAGCTGTAACGTGCTATTATGAAGCTATTGAAGGTAATGATTCATTCTTCCGGCATATAGTAAAATATTTCTCATAATGTTTCCATCACTTGCATAGAGCAGTTAAGAGTGCCATAGAAAAACAATGGGGAACTCTTTTGATGATAGCGAAAACATTAATAGCAAAAAATACAAGCATGCCGAGGGGACATTTGCAAGATGTACTGAGTGTTATAGTGAAATCTTACAATATATATAAAATGCGTTTATAAACTTCCGTCGAAAAACGCTTTTGTCCTGAATTGTTGGGTATGGTGCAGTAAGAGGCTGGGGTGTGGGTATATGTTAGACTGTAGGTGCCTCCAAGCTGCGGTTTCTTCCGGCATCAGCTTCTTATGGGGGCGTTGGGGGGAGGGGGGTGGGGACGGCTCACCGGTTCAGCTTGTGGTGGGTAAGGATCTCATTGTACTGTTGTGTGAGCAGAGCCGGGGCTGCTCAGTCTTCTTCCGAGGAACGATTGCAGGACGTCGGGGCTATGACGTGCACGCACTGATTACTGCATTGAGTCTCGTTGACTGGCATCTTTCTCATTTCTTAAATATGATCAGTTGCGCTACGCTGAGGTGTAGGGCATTGAGAATAAATATTCTAAAAGCATCGTTGTAGCGTAGCACACGACAAGGTCACAGAACGAGAAGACACACACCCAGTTGTCTCTTTCTTTGTCCTTGTCGTGTGTTGCGCTACAACGATGCTTTTAGGTTAGAACCAACAAACCCAAGTTGGTACCTTATTGCAATAAATATTAATTTGAAAGGCGCTACTCCTCCCAGGCCTTCACGCATGCATTTCTGGCGGAACATACTTCTCATTTAACATAACTGGAGGAGATATACTTAAATTGGATATAACTATTATTATTTGCTCCATATTGAGCGGGCATTGTTTGCAAATGTAAATCGCAGCATGAGTAAAAGTAAACGGTGGCGCCTGGAAGAAAGTTGTAATGACGATTGTGAGAACCGAAACGACAGTTAATGTTTCCTTCTGGACGGCGCCCTTTATTTCCCTCTTGTACCATGGTACTTCATGTACCACTCAGAACTCACCGAGACACACTTCCACGCTGGGAAACGTCCACTGGCTGGAGAACGTGTGGCAGTCCACGAGCTTCAGACCGGTAGCGGTAACAGCGCACCTCTCTTGTGCGATCAGCTCCTGCTCGGGGACAGGTCGGTCGAAGCAAAACCTTGCTGCGAACGTCGCGCTCAGATCCTGCAATAGGAGCACGGGTTCGGAAAGACCTACCGACAGCCACTACCTATAGTATTCGCGTGGGGCTTGCGACTACATGAAAGCAGAGTGGTACTAACCGCCTCGTTATGCGCTTCTTGTAGACAAACTTTTTTCCTTGACAAAAAAAAAGACCCAAATACCTTAGCATTTGCTAAGGTATCTAGATAGAGACTACAGAAAAAAAACCCCCTCTGGGATCGATATTGTTTGTGTGCGCA
Source organism: Amblyomma mixtum (assembly GCF_055824585.1). Classification (NCBI taxonomy): domain Eukaryota; kingdom Metazoa; phylum Arthropoda; class Arachnida; order Ixodida; family Ixodidae; genus Amblyomma; species Amblyomma mixtum. The sequence continues at coordinate 101,964,160 of NC_143013.1, forward strand.
TGACCAGGGGGCCTTGGCTAACACTTAAAATGTGCGTCAAATGTTCTCAGACCACAGGGTCTGCTCCTTGGCCATGTAGTGGGCCATTTACGACACCCGCAGATCTAACCTACCGATCGAACTACTGATAGTTTTTGCGCGGGGCTTGCGGCCACATGAAAGCAGAGCGGTACTCCGCCTCGTTAAGCGCTTCTTGCAGACAAACTTTTTTGCTGGACAAAAACAAAAAGACCAAAAAGCATCAGGAGCGCATTCGCTAACGTATTTAAGTAGAGACTGCAGAAACAAAGAAACCCCCCGGGATCGATATTTTTAGTGTGTTCATAGGTTCGGGGGTCCTGGCTAACATTTACAACGCGCGTCAAATGTTCTCTGACCACAGAGTCTGCTCCTTATCCATGTAGTGGGACATTTACGACACCCGAAAATCTAAAATTCTCTCTAGGGTGCAGGAATACTTTCTTCTCTCCTCTGCGAACCTTGGTAGATTCATAGGCGTTTTGAAAGGCAGAATATAAAGCTTAAAATGAGACCTCGTGGCCTCCAATGTTTTGAAGCGTACTTTACATTCAAATGCAAAGACGGCCAGCAATATTTATATTAAATAATTTTACAGCTTTTACAAGTGTTAAGCTTGAATACACGCTAGTAAAATAGCAAAAAGGATGACTAGAGAACGGTAAAGAAATCAAAATATTGTTGCGTGAAGTTTGTTACGCCACGTCCATGTTGCTGCCAGCGTCGTTGAAGACACCTTTAGTAAAAATGTGTGTACAAGTTCGTTTTCAGTGACGCTGTGGTAATGCGAACAATTTAAGAAAAACTGTTCAAACATGCTTTTACAACTGATCAATAAAAAAAGGGGTGCCAGGTAAGTATTTGAAGCCCTTGAAGGTACTTCAGGTGTCCCAGACAGAAGGGCGCTCTGATAAAACCCACCATTTCGGTAGTGCTTTCTCTCACACTCAAAAAGTGATGGAATTTTTCACCTGTCTACACTGGCGTATGCCTATCGTAAGCCACTGATTGGTTGCTACAGTTATTAATTATAATCCGCCTCGCATTCGAGAGGTGCGGGGTTCAATTCCCAGCGCTGCCGGGTACACACCGGTGATACAATGGATACAAGATTTCCCCTGACCTGGTGCTCGGCTTATTTAAAGTGAAATTCCCGGAAAATGGGTCTGTGACCCCACCTTGAGCACAAGAAAAACCCTGTGCCAATGCGCCCTTTGGGCGCAGATGCCCATACGCCACAAGAAATCATCATAATAAAATAAGGTGCTAAATTTGCGACATCTGTTCACTAAAACCTATGGGTTATCTTATTACACATTTTGCGACATTGACACTACGGCTGACATCGAAGCTTTTTGTTTAGCCGGAGGTATAAGAGCCCGCACAGAAGTGAGAGCGTTAAGCTATAGAACGAGCAGGCATTGTGCAGGCATTGAGCTAGCATTGTTTGCAAATGTAAATCGCAGCATGAGGAAAAGCAAACGGCGGCTCCCAGAAGAACGTTGTAATGACGATTGGCATTGACCGGATTGACTGAACTTTGTTATGCTAGTTTTGCGTAATGTACATTGTGCAAGGGGGCTGGGGCCCATGTGAGGCGCTCCGTCGCCTTTATCCTCGGCCCCCTCTTGGACTGTGTCTGAGGAAACAATAAAAAAGAAAGAAAGAAACTGCCTTGAGCGTCAATAATGACATTGCGGTTTCTGCTTATACTTTGCCATTGATATGAAAGCATTAGTCGTTATGGCAGAAGAGTAGCTTAAAGCTACTGGTGCGGCTGTTGATCGTACACATGAATCTGCAGCACTCACGGGCATGTATGGCTTCCATTCTGGCATCTGATGTATGCGGTGCCACACGTCCGTAATTCCGGTCCTGGTGAAGTTCACGGTGAGGCACTCTCCTCCGTCCTTCAGCAGCCGATAGACATTGCCATATCCCCTCCTCAGGTTCGACACGAAGTGGAATGTGAGGAAAGCGTAAACGCGGTCGAATTGCCCGCATTTGGCCACAGTCGTTCCAGGGTTGCTGTGCTCTATGTCCAGGAACTCGAAGGTCACATCTGGATGCCAGTAATGGCATCGGGCGTAGTCCAGCATATCCCAAGCATTGTCCACGGCGACGATGCGTCTGAATGGAAGCAGCCGCGGAAGCAAATGGTCAAAGAGGAAGTTTCCCGGCCCGCAACCTACGTCAAGATGCTGGCTGCGATGGTTGGTTGCTCGCGTAAAGTGGACGCTGTCCAAGGCCTTGAGGTTGTCACGGCAGATGTACGCTTTTATTAGGGCGAAGGATTCTGGGTCCAGACCAGTGCTGCTGCGTTTCGTTTCTTCAGGAGGGCGTTGTGATTTGAGAAGGCCCTGCATGTAATACCTTGCAGTTATATTTTAGCCAATCCTAATGCAACCTGCGCCAGGTTAACGCATTTTATTAAAACTAAATGTATCATGATGCTTCTTGCGGTTCGACATTTTACAATGGACACCTTGGCTCTGCTATCGCAAGTAATTGCCACTTGGGGCGGTGTACGAGAATCATCATTATCATCATCAGCTTGACTCCATGTCTCTCTAATTAACCCTGTCCTTTGCCAGTTGTGGCCACTGTATCCCTGAGAACTCCTTAATCTCGTCCGCACGTCTGACTTTCTGCCGCCCCCTGCTACGCTTGCCTTCTCTTGGAATGCACTCAGTTACCCTTAAGGACCAATGGTTATCTTGCCCTCTGATTACATGCCCTGCCTAAGCCCATTTTCCCTCTTGATTTTGACTAGGATGCCATTAACCCGCGTTTGTTCACTGACCCACTCCGCCCGCTTCCGGTCTCTTAACGTTACACCTACCAATTTTCTTTCCAGAGCTCGCTTCGTTTTCCTTAACTTAAGCTGGACCCTCTTCGTTAGCCTCTATGTTTCTGCCCCATAAGTGAGTAGCGGTAAAATACAGCTGTTGTATACTTTTATCTTGAGGGATATTGGTAAACTGCCATTCATGATCTGAGAGAACCTGCCATATGCGCTCCATCACATTCTTATTCTTTTAGTTATTTCCCTCTCATTATCCAGATCAGCGGTCACTACCTGCCCTAAGTAGACTTTTTCCCTTACTACTTCCAGCACCTCGCTACCAATTGCGAACTGCTGTTCTGTTGCTATACTGTTGAATAATACTTTGGCTTTCTGCATGTTAATTTTTAGCCCAACCGTTCTGCTTTCCCTGTCAAGCCCATTGACCGTGCTTTGCAGTTCATGTACTGAGTGATTTATCAAGGCAATGTCATCAGCGAATGGCAGATTACTTAGGTATTTTCCTTTAACTCTTATCCTCAACTGTTCCCAATTCATGCCTCGGAATACCTCCGTTAAACAGGCGGTGAATAGCATTGGCGAGATCGTGTCTTCCTGCCTGACACTCTCCATTATTGAAATTCTATTGCTGAATTTATGGAGGACTATGGTAGCTGTGGAATCGTTATAAATATCTTCCAATATCTTCACATAGCACTCTTCTACACCCTGATTCCGCAATACCTGCATGACAGCAGAGGTTTCCACTGAGTCAAATGGTTTCTCGTAATCAATGAAGGCTATATATAGGGGTTGGCTGTATTCTGCGCATTTCTCTATGACCTGATTTATAGTGTGAATATGGTCTATTGTCGAGTATCGCTTACGAAAGCCTGCCTGGTCATTTGGTTGATTTAAGTCTAAGGTTTTCCTAACTCTATTAGCGATTACCTTAGTAGATACTTTTTAGGCGAAGGAAAGTTTTTCAAGTCCTTGACGTCTTCTTTCTTATGAATTAAGATGATGTTCGCGTTCTTCCAAGCTTCTGGTACGCTCGATGTCACGAGGCATTGCGTATACAGGGTTTCTAATTATTCTAGCACAATCTCGACCCCATCCTTCAACAAATCTGCTGTTACCTGGTCCTCACCCGCTGCTTTCTCCTTTTACATTACTCTTAAGGCTTCCTTGACTTCATCTTTCTTTACTGGCGCGATGTCCCATTGCTGTGCACTACTGTCTCTCTCATTAACGTTCTGATTGCAACAGCTACTGTATAGATTTGTATAGAATTCTTCGGTTATTTTAACTATCTTATTCATATTGCTTATGACATTGCCCTCTTTGTCTCTTAACACATGCATTTCGTTTTTACCTATGCCTAGTTTCCTCTTCACCGCTTTTAGGCTACCTCCGTTCTTTAGAACATGCTTGATTCTCTCCGTATAAAACTTCCTTATGTAGGCTACTTTGCGCTTATTTATTAACTTTGATAGCTCTGCTACTTCTATTCTGCCTGTAGAGTTAGATCCCCTCATGCTTTGGCGTTTCTTAATCAGATCTTTCGTCTTCTGAGATACCATGCCTGTATCCTGTCGAACCCTCCTACCGTCTACTTCTACGGCGCACTCTAACAATGACTGTGCAATTATCGTTCATTGTTTCCACATTACGGTCGTCTTCCTCAGTTAAATTGGAATATCTGTTCTGCAGCGATATCTTGAATTCCTCTACTTTCCCTCCTACCGCTAACATGTTAATGGGCTTCCGCTTCGCTAGTTTCCTGCGTTCTCTCTTCAAATCTAAGCTAATACGAGATCTTACCATTCTGTGATCGCTACAACGGACCTTACCGATGACCTCCACATCCTCTACGATGCCAATGTAGAATAGAATTTAACAAAAAAAAAAAGCCTAGTTATACTTACCCTGCATGGTAGTGTAGAAGTACTGTTGGCATGGAGATTGCGTTTATTTGAGCGTAAGCAGATTCTATGACTGTATTTGTGACCCCCATGTACTGAATACTGCACAACCACACTATTCGTTATGCATCGGATATAAGAAGCTTGCTACAAAGTTAGCCTGACTTTTTACGAAGCCGTCTTGGTTTCTTGAATGTGGTAATTTTACTGGTAGACGGGGCGCTTTAAACGATAAGGCTTGTGTCTTCGTTCAAGGGTCGTTCTGTCAACAATAGCTGAAAAACAAGAAAAAACTATTCGGACAAAATGACATTTCTTTCTTCTGAAGAAACCTATGATCGGGTACAAGAATTACCAAGCGAACAATAACTTGACGGGCGCCTGAGTGCGAGCATTTTTCGGCAAACTATACGCGTTTTTTTTCTATAGCTGTGCAACAGTGTGCGATATTCTTAGTACTATTTCCGTAATCTTCCCGCTCCCTTCTTTAAAAGACCTAAGGAGGACAACAAGGCGACCCTCACTATAGTTAACATCGGCGTACTGTAGTATCAAGTTTTGTTCACGGGTGCAGCGGCCAGAGGACATTCGCGACACAGAACCCACCCATTCATCTAGAAGGGTGCATAAATTGACATCAGTTAGCGCACTCACCCACATCAACTCATCACTCATGTCCACTCGCAACTCACAACTAGAATGCTCAAGCACTTGATTTTCACTTGCAGCGCACGTTAGCACCGCGATACGGCTTCGGGGGCCGCGACGCCGTGAGAAGCAGACGATGCGTTCCTCCGTCGCCATAGCAACGCAGCGCATGCGCAAAGAGCAGTGTGGGGGAGATAAAGTGCCATAAGTGTCTGCCTTTCCTGACTCTGGCTGCGCTTTCCTATCCGTGGCGGCTCGCCGAGTGGAATGCTGCGCTGAATAATGTACTAAAGCTCGGCAATATCCGTTATCTCTGTCCACTCCTGAGATGCTCCGCAAATGACGAGTGGTGCTTCTGAGGCAATACGAGGTTGCTGTCCACACGCGTAGACAGGCCTAATAGATACCACTGCTTTGCAGATGGCGCAGCACGGCGTAAAGTATGAGAGTTCTTTGTTTTTATCTATGAACGTTGTTCCTCGGTTGCAGCCGGAAGTGCTAATCTTATTAGTGGCCCCTTAAGACGCTAAAAGATGCCTAGCTATTGCTGGCACTGCTACAAGCGACTGCCCCTCTGTACCACTGTTAAGGGCCAATATACTCACCTTGTGGACGTGTTCGATACTCTCCGTGGGCGCGAAAGTCTGAAGTGCCTCGCAGGTTTGCGCATGTGGGCTCCGCACGCGCTGTAGCTGTCCGCATCTTACCACCACTTTCGGGTAACGCGAAAACATCATGTTTCGGTCGGATGCTGCAATGCCTGCACGAAGAATTAACTCCATGAAACGGTGCGAATGTTGCAAGCATTCTGCTTCGACCTCTGCGGAGCTTAGATAAAATTAAAGGCGACCAATAACTAAATTGTACTGTCAGACTATATAGCGCCCGAGAGGGCCCATATGCCCTTTTCAGCGGTAAAAGAGTTGCACTGGCCAGAAATTTTCATATAAATGCAACACACGTACTAAGCCTATCAAGAATTCTGGAAACTGCCAGAAGTGAAATGAATTGTTGCCAAGGCATGCTTTGCACTCGTCTCGCTAGCCCATCAAGTTCTTATTGAGACGTAATAATTAAAGTAAAGCATTATTTACGAATTGCACTAGCTGCTCGAGGATAGCGCTAATATTTTTGTCAAAAGTACTGCTGTTGGAACGAAAACGACGAATTTGCTGCCATGCGCTCTTGCAACATGATGCGCTACGGATTAAAGGTTGGTTGGTTTGGTTTGATTTATGGGGTTTAACGTCCCAAAGCGACTAAGGCTATGAGAGATGCCGTAGTGGAGGGCTCCGGAAATTTCGACCACCTGGGGTTCTTTAACGTGCACTGACATCGCACAGTATATGGGCCTGTAGAATTTCTCCTCCAAAGAAATTCAACCGCCACGGCCGGGATCGAACCCGCGTCTTTCGGGTCAGCAGCCGAGCACCATAACCACTGAGCCACCGCGGCGGCGCAGGCTTAAAGCTTAAGCGTTATTGTTTAAATAGCATATTTAGACGTAAAAAAAGTGTCGAACCATTTGTACTTAGCGCCATGCAGATACTTACTAACCACAATTTCATCTCTTTCCTTCGCTTTTTGAACGTAGATTCTAGTCATATTTCCAGTAACTGGCAACTGCACATTACAAACTGCTGAAAATAGAGATCGCAGGCACTTTTTTCTTTCCCTACGTTTTTCGTTACTGGCGAGCAGCGGCAGTACAAAATGCACTGTGTGCCACTAGCATCATTTCACTCAGTACTTTCAATGCTTACATACCACATAAAGCAGTAAACACATTACCAGGAAAGAAAATCACGTATTAACGGCTCAGCCCCATGGTAACACGTATTTCAGCGCGTCGAACATATTAATACGTGTTCTAAGGCACTAACCTTCCTTTTTTTGCGTGGAAGAGCACAGCGCAGGCACTGACGGTGCTTTCATTTGCGTTAGGTAATATTTCTCACAAACGAAACCAACAATGAGTCAAACTGCGGCACAGGATTTTCTCAGGATTTCCGTGTGTGCTGCTGTGAAGCCTTGTGTCGAAGCGTTAGCCTCTTTGGCAGCAGTTAGGTCCTTGAGTTTGCGGCGCAACAGCTCTTCTGTCAGTCCGTAGCGGCGAGCGGCTGTCCACACCCACGCGCACTCACCCGGCCTGTAGTCCGTGGGCCTCTTCGATTTACCGCGCTCGGGCAGCACGCTGGCTGCCCGAAAGTTCTCCTCTGACAGGAAAACGCATCATGGTCACATGGGCTGGCGGCCACCGGAACCAGTCAGCCAACAATCAGGGCAGCAAGCAGGGCGCAGATCACGGAGAGCATTTATGCTCTCTCTAGCTTCGCGTTCTGCTGCGTATCATTGCTACGCACGCGTACGGCAGAAATAAGCTGCTTGAGATCGAAAACAACGACCTGAAGTTATTGAGGGCTGCCGCGGGCTGCAGAACAAACAGCTGATCATGCCCGCACCCGTATACATCGGCGACGACAACGCAAGTGTGTGCTTTCGGTGCACAGTGTGCTGTGTAAGCTTCGAGAAATCTTCAAAAGCATGCGATGAGCAATCGCAATATAACGTGTTTCCGTCGGCACCACATAGGAAGGGAAAACTGCCCGTCCGTTGCTTATCAACTGACTTGCCGTACTCTCGGATTATAGCGTATTTGTTTACTACGCAGTAAGTATGACTGGTATGATCGCAGACGATCGACCCTGCATGGTGATTGACTCTGCTGTGGTCTTTGCGATTTCTACGCTCGTGAACTGCTTCCTGTAAGCTAAATCAGTCAAGAATCGGGATACGTTTCGTTCAACTGTAGTCTGTCGGCCGCCGGCTGTTGCTGCGGGCAAGGAATGCACGCATAATCTCGACAAAATAGCATACCAGCTTGTTGAACGTTCGTCTAGAACAAGCGGGTGTACTGTACAAATTTAGCTGCGTATCGTATCTGTAATGCTATAGCTTTGCCGTAGAGAAATGGCACTGGAATGAAAGGCGCTACAATCAAGCCCTGCGTGTTGGCGCCTCACGTACTACCGCTTGTGCCTGCATGATGATCAGCACTGGGAGATTCTTTTTATCTCTTTAATAAGCCAAACGCGAGATGCATGCCTAGGGTACTTCTCAGATATTTTAAGCATATGTGGCAAAAGGCCCGAGAATAAAGCTGTACAACAGTTTGCGACGACAGAATCAGCACTCGCCTCGATCAGCTGACCTGACAACTGTGTGGCGAAATAAATAAGACATGTTTCAATCAATCAATCAATCAATCAATCAATCAATCAATCAATCAATCAATCAATCAATCAATCAATCAATCAATCAATCAATGAATGAATGAATGAATGAATGAATGAATGAATGAATGAATGAATGAATGAATCAATCAATCAATCAATCAATCAATAAGACCACGCTCTCGTATCGCGCTCAACTAACACCTCTCCAAACATGTTCACCGTAAGTATGTATGCGCACGTCTGAGCGCCTACTCGGAGCTGGAATCTGCGGCTGCTGTCGTGAAAGGCCTCGAACACCATCGCAGTATCAGTCGGGAGCACGAAATTAGCAGCCGAAATATTTTGTCAATCAGAAGTATGCGAGCGTAATATGTAGCGCGCATTTGTGCTTACGAGGTGGTGAGACGATCGGAATACGATTGCACATACGCACGCAAAACATATAAATAAACAGCGAGAACGACCGCAAAAGGTGCCATTACAGGCGACACAGACGATATGCACTGTGTCCTAGTCGAAACAGGCGCCTGCATCGCGAAAAACATCGCATGAAGAACTGCGGTCTTTCTAGTCCATATAAAAATGGCCGCGCGAGCTTCCCGCTACCATACCACCTCTCCGTCGTCTGCTAGTTGCCCGGGCGCTGCCAGCACAAAATCGTCCTGGCGAGACTGACTGCCCGCTGGCAGCCCGAAACCGCCCATCCAGAGAAAAACGAACGTGTTCCTGGCAGCCATCGGAAGTGGGCGGAGCAGCCAGAGAAAATCGAGCGCCTGGCGCCGCGCTCTGGCAGCCCACAGGGAGCCCGCGGGCAGCCAGAGGCAGATAATCGAAGAGGCCCAATGAGGCGCTGCACAGATTGTAGCGTCGGACGTCGTTGCGCTGTTCGTTCTTGATCCGTAGGCGGGCTAGCAATCGGGCTTCTTCTAAGCACGGCGACGTCGTGGTTTTCTTCTTCGGTAATGTTGGACTATAGTGCGTTCAGCGTGGCGGTAGCCTACATGCCGTGGACGAACCTAAATGGTGTCATCTGGGTTGCTTCTTACTGAACGGTGTTGTATGAAACGACTGCATAGGGAAGGATGTAATCCCAGGTCTTGTGTTCGGCGTCCACATACATTGTGAGCGTGTCGGCGACCGTTTCGTTCAAGCGTTCCGTTAGCACGCTAGTTTGTGGGTGGTACGCAGTCGTCTTACTGCTGTCCGTTTCGATATATTGGAGCATGGCATAGGTAAGCACCGTCGTATATGTCTCTCCTGTCTGTGATGAGTGCTTCGGGGGCACCGTGACAAAGAAGGATGTTTTCAACAAAGGATTTGGCTAGTTCTGCTGCGCTAACGCCGGACAGAGATTTCGCTTCAACGCAGTGGGTCAAGAAATCGGTTTTTACTATTGAAACGAAAGGTGCACTGCGGGACCTCGGGGTAATCGAGATAATCGGCCTAAAAACGAAATCGGCTCTGGGACCCGATAGGATTACAAACACCACCATCAGAAACCTCGGCGACGCATCAATCTCAGCGTTAACAGAATGCATGAACAGAGCAGGGGATACTGTTAGCCTTCCGCAGGCGTGGCAAAAGGCGTAGTCCTAATACCTAAACCAGGCAGACTACCCAAATTAGAAAACCTAAGACCCATCTCCTTAACCTCGTGCGTGGGCCAACTTATAGAACACGTAGTACAGACGAGACTAACCAAATATATGGGAAAAGAGTGTTAGCAAGAAGTGGCCGGATTCTTTTCGAATTAAGAAAACAGGTTTATTTTTAGACTTAAGGATAGAAGAATGAGATAACTGGATTACTGATACGTAGGAGGTTCGGCGGATCTGCAGAGTTGGGAGGGCCTCGCCGACGCGTCTCGTATCGTCGGCGCCTCCCGGTCGTCTCTCCTCCCAAGCTGCAGCGGTGGGGCTTTTATAGCCTGAGGAACGGTGGCCCCTCCGAACTGGCCAATCCAAAGGCGGCACTCCGAAAGGACCAACCAGCGACCGCGCGGCCAACCGCTTCAAATCTTGCCGCGCGTGCTGGCGTCCGGGGGAGGAGGAAACGGCGCCTCGCTGTCTGGCCTCTTGTGACAAGTCCAGACGTGTTGGTTGAAGATACTTCTCCTAGGACTCCGCTGCCGTACGGCGCAGCATCGTGGCTTGTCAAGGGGGACGCTCGTAGGAGAAAGTTAGGATGCGGGGCGCCTCGTGGTCGCTGAGCAGGAGCGTTAAATGTCGTGTGCTGGCGTGTTGGGGCCGCGTGGCTCGTAAGAAATGTGAATGCTGACACGGCCTTTCCAAAATTTGCGCCTGTCCTCAGGCGCACGTTGTCGACAGCAATTCTTGGGCGAGCTGGGCGTTCTCCGCCGCGTACCTTGTGGCTTGCGTCCAGCCCGTTCTAATACGCCTACGCTTCCATCTAGGGAGACGATGCGACTTGTGCGAAGTGCCGTGTTTGTCTCGTTCGTATCGTTTCTTGGTACAGGGAGTCGGGCTTGTACCGTGATGCTCACCAAAACCACTGCGTCGTCGTTTCCACCTGGGGACCTGATGCGACTTATGCGGACTGCCGTGTTTGTCTCGTTCGTAACGTTTCGTGGTCCAGGGAGTCGGTCTTGTTGGATCATTCTGCATCCTACCGTGCATTCGTCGCGGCGCTGGCTTTATGGATGAGCCAGCTCGTCTTGGCAATGGCTTCTGCATTGTAGTAGTAACTGTAGCAGATGCGAAAGGTGCGCCGTGTCGTTGGAGGCACGTCTCGTGGCCAACTCGTGTCGGTAGTGGCTGCTGCACCGTAATATCCGTGGCTGGGGCGCGGGGTCCGTCGTGTCGTAGGGAGCCCGTTGCGTGGCTCGATCTCGGTGACACCGGCTGCTGCACCGAAGTGTCCGTGGCAGGGGCGCGGGGTCCGTCGTGTCGTTGGGAGCCCTTTTCGTGGCCCGCTTGCGGCGGCACCGTGTGCTGCACCGTAATATCAGTGGCAGGGGCGCGGGGTCCGTCTAGTCGTTGGGAGCCCTTTTCGTGGCCCGCTTGCGGCGACACCGTGTGCTGCACCGTAGTGTCCGTGGCAGGGGCGCGGGGTCCGTCGTGTCGTTGGGAGCCCGTTTCGTGGTCCGCTTGCGGCGGCACCGTGTGCTGCACCGTAGTGTCCGTGGCAGGGGCGCGGGGTCCGTCTAGTCGTTGGGAGCCCTTTTCGTGGCCCGCTTGCGGCGACACCGTGTGCTGCACCGTAGTGTCCGTGGCAGGGGCGCGGGGTCCGTCGTGTCGTTGGGAGCCCGTTTCGTGGTCCGCTTGCGGCGGCACCGTGTGCTGCACCGTAGTGTCCGTGGCAGGGGCGCGGGGTCCGTCGTGTCGTTCGGAGCCCTTTTCGTGGCCCGCTTGCGGCGACACCGTGTGCTGCACCGTAGTGTCCGTGGCAGGGGCGCGGGGTCCGTCGTGTCGTTGGGAGCCCTTTTCGTGGCCCGCTTGCGGCGACACCGTGTGCTGCACCGTAGTGTCCGTGGCAGGGGCGCGGGGTCCGTCGTGTCGTTGGGAGCCCTTTTCGTGGCCCGCTTGCGGCGACACCGTGTGCTGCACCGTAGTGTCCGTGGCAGGGGCGCGGGGTCCGTCGTGTCGTTGGGAGCCCTTTTCGTTGCCGACCCGTGTCAACAGTGGCTGCTGGTCCGTGCTGTCACTCGTATCGTGTGACACTTGTCGTTGAGCAAGAAGCCTCCGCAGATGGTCTCTCTCGGCCAGCAGTCTTTCGAATTCCGCCCTCTCGGCTTGGCGGCGAGCGTTGTCGTCCATGATCCGCGTGACGAGGTCGTCCTTGCGGCCGCTGCACGAAAGTCCTCGGCATCGGAGCTCTTCCACCAGTTGCCGTTTCTTCAAGGTGGTCAGTGCGTTGCGTGCTCCCGATGCCAGAAGGGACAGAATGAGCGGGGACTCCAAGCTCACCGTCGGCGTTCTGCTGGGCTCCACGTTGTCGGCTCGGTCTTCGTTCACGGGTGACGCCTCTGCAGATCCTGTCGGCTGCGCCATGTTAGCAAGAAGTGGCCGGATTCTTTTCGAATTATGAAAACAGGTTTATTTTTAGACTTAAGGATAGAAGAATGAGATAACTGGATTACTGATACGTAGGAGGTTCGGCGGATCTGCAGAGTTGGGAGGGCCTCGCCGACGCGTCTCGTATCGTCGGCGCCTCCCGGTCGTCTCTCCTCCCAAGCTGCAGCGGTGGGGCTTTTATAGCCTGAGGAACGGTGGCCCCTCCGAACTGGCCAATCCAAAGGCGGCACTCCGAAAGGACCAACCAGCGACCGCGCGGCCAACCGCTTCAAATCTTGCCGCGCGTGCTGGCGTCCGGGGGAGGAGGAAACGGCGCCTCGCTGTCTGGCCTCTTGTGACAAGTCCAGACGTGTTGGTTGAAGATACTTCTCCTAGGACTCCGCTGCCGTACGGCGCAGCATCGTGGCTTGTCAAGGGGGACGCTCGTAGGAGAAAGTTAGGATGCGGGGCGCCTCGTGGTCGCTGAGCAGGAGCGTTAAATGTCGTGTGCTGGCGTGTTGGGGCCGCGTGGCTCGTAAGAAATGTGAATGCTGACAAGAGGACCTCTGGCCACACGAAATGGTAGGCTTCAGACCAGGCCTCAGCACGCAAGATGTCATGCTCAGACTTAAACACAACATCTTAGATCATAAAACCAAGGACGCAAAGGCCATCCTAAGCCTTGACCTAACCAAAGCTTTTGATAACATAAGACACGACGCAGTACTCGCTAGACTTCCGTGAAATTGGAGTAGTCGAGAAAAGATACAACTACATCAAATACTTTCTCTCAAACCTAGAGATAATCATGAAATTAAGACATCGAATACCCCACAACCAAACTAGGGAGCAAGGGCACCCCTTAGGGCTCCGTCCTCTCCCCGTTTCGGTTCAACATAGCAATGAGAGCACCCCCCCCCCACCCCCCCATTATTAAATGGAATTCAAGACCTAAAGTTCGGTCGCTACGCTGACGACATGAATCTTCGGATCAATAAGGGAAGCGACGCGCAGATAGAACAAATTGCAAACCACCGCAGACGTGGTGGTTAAATACGCGGCAGATAAATGTCTATCGTGCTCCCCGGAAAATCGGAATTGTTCATCTACAACCCGAGGAAAAAGGAAGACGCAGACATAAAAATTACGGTAGAAAACACTCTTGTCCCGACAGTAGACGAGATAAGAATCCTAGGAATATTCATTCAAGGAAATGGGCAAAACACAAACACCATTACGATATTAGAAAGCTACGCAGCACAAGTCACGGGCATATTCAGGAGAGACTCGCTCAGATACCACGGTCTCAAAGAGCGCAGCCTCCTGAAAATGACCCAAACTTGCATCATGAGTCGCATATGCTACGCCACACCCTTTTTAATTATAAAGAAAATGAAGCGGGATAGAATTGACGTCATAATTAGGAAATGCGTCAAGTGAGCACTAGGACTCCCCATATCCACTTTGACGGAGAAGCTGGAAGGTATGGCAATCCACAATAGATGGCAGGAAGTAGCTGAGGCGGTAAGAATCGCGCAGCTAGAAAGACTGAGCCAGACAAAAACGGGGCGAACCATCCTGAGTTGGATTGGCCTCCAACCAGACAGAGGGCAACACGAAAAACAGACATTCCCCCAGACACGAGGAAGTATCTACTGATCACACCTCTACCGAGGAACAAGAAGCGGGACACAACAAAGAACGCAGAGAACACAGAACGGAAACTGTCGCTAGAAATATGAAAAACAAGATGGCCGAGGAAGTAGCCTATGTCGACGCGGCGGGCGGGAGACAAGGAGCGGCAGTATCGGCAGTGGTAGATGGAGAGGGGTACCCAGAATTACTGCCTCTCCTTGCACCCGTGACACGGTTACGGCCGAAGAAGTTGCAATAGCGCTCGCTTGCGTCTGCACCCGAGCACACATAGTAATTAGCGACAGAAAAACATCCAGGTAGAATTTTGCGAAAGGTAGAATTTCGGAGGAAGCCAGACGCATCCTCTCAACGAACCCAATTAATCGAAAAATGTCCATCATATGGACACCTACATCCACCTATATCCTATATCCTATATCCACCGTTGCTCATATATCATACGGGAAACGAGGCTGCACACGAGCTCGCTCGAGATCTCTACTACCGAGCGACCGTGGCACAGCCCGTATGCGAGGGAACGAAAGATAGCATCATTACATACCGCGAAATCACCGAACACTATAAATTACATAGAAAGATATTTCCACCCCCAAATCGGTCTCTCTCAAATAACGAGGCACGCATTTGAAGGAGGTTACAAGCTGGAAATTACATCTGCCCAGTCTGGGTCTACCTGACACAGATCGAGGATTAGAACGATTCTAAATGTAAGAACTGCGGTGAAAGGGGCACTCTTGATCACATAATTTGGGAATGCGTCGGTTCCCCTGGCGCCAGCTTCGACATAAACAATAGAGAAGCTTGGGAAATTTCGCTGCGGAGCGAGGACCCCGCCATCCAGCAGCAAGCCAACTGCCTCGCGGCTGAGGCCGCGAAGAAACAATGTAACTTCACTAGTCCTTATTCTGTGAAGCATCCTCTACCCGCGTACAAGGCCTGCGGGCCAGGACCATGTTTTGGGGCTCCTTCTCGGTATACAAATAGAAGTTTCATTCATTCATTCATTCATTCATTCATTCATTCATTCATTCATTCATTCATTCATTCATTCATTCATTCATTCATTCATTCATTCATTGTCTTTAACTAGATGGAGGGCAC
This sequence comes from Amblyomma mixtum, assembly GCF_055824585.1. Taxonomy (NCBI): domain Eukaryota; kingdom Metazoa; phylum Arthropoda; class Arachnida; order Ixodida; family Ixodidae; genus Amblyomma; species Amblyomma mixtum. Next base: position 101,979,542 of record NC_143013.1, read on the forward strand.
AGGTGAAGACAAGGCGGCCAGCTATTGCTCACCGTGCGAAGCTTGTAGAAAAAACATTAAGCAAAGCGGAAAGTTGGGCAAGTTGTATGATGTTCATAATGTAACAATAGCTCACAATGAACATGAGGGACCGAAAGGAAACGACGCAGACATTGTGCGCTCCTTGTGCGCTATTGTTACATCATGGAGCTTGTAGAACTTCCTCAAGAAGGTTTACCGGAACGACACAGAAGCATGCAGGTTTGTTTGGTGCGAAGTATTTCGTGACGAGGATGAGATTTGGACGACAGAATGAGGATAATGCTCTTTTGAACACTCAGGGAGTGAAGAAGACGTGCCTTCCAGGCGATCGATCAACCCAGGGTCTGAGCGTTGGAGTGGCAAGAAGTCATGGGTGCTTACCGGCCCCAAAAAAGGCGTCCTCACCGTGTTCTTCCAGCGGCTTGTCGACAGGAGCTCGTAATAGGCAGTCCGCATAGGTGTTCTGCATCCTGACTTGTACACCGCGGTTATACCACGGTGTACAGCTCCTGGAGGTGCAGACTCCATCGGGTGAGGTAGCAGGAGAGGTCCTTGAAATTGGCATGTAAGCAGTGATCGTGGTGATCGCTGTCAACCTTGGTTTGTCGTCCTTACACGCACAGGCGAAATTTCGCCGTAGCCCAGATAACGGCGAGACATTCATTCTCGGTCTTCGGCAAGGGACGGCTAGCATATGCAATTACTTTCTGTACTCCGTCGCCTTTTTAAACGAGGGCGGTGCTTATGCCTACGCTGCTCGCGTCGGTATGAATTTCAGTATGAGCGTTTTCCACAAACTGCCCAAGGAACGGATGCGTCTGTAAACGACACTGAAGATCCTTGAAGGCTTCCGCTTGCGGTGCTTCCCCCTTGAATGGCACGTCCGCCTTTGCATCTTTGTCAGAGGTTTGGCGAGGCGTAAAAGGTTTTGACACACCACTTGCAGTACGCACACTGTCCCATAAATCTGCGTGTGGCTTTCTTGTCTGGCTGCGGGAACTGGCAGCTCCTGGTAGACTTCTGGCAGGCAGCTCGTTTGTAGGCTTGGCGCCTATAGGGGCTGGGGGCAGCATTCTAGCGCTGCAAAATGATGTAGGAACGGACTCATGGCACGTCGTCGGGGCACTGCACTGCGTAGTGCAGCGGTGTACGTTATGACCGGCGCTGTAGCGCTAGCATTTGTTGTGGTCGGGGTTCCCAATTTTTTCTGCAGATCCGCACGCACGATATCTCGCTACTCGAGGCTCAGTTGAGGACGGCATGAAGCGACGAAACTGCTCGCGGATCAGGTCGCGAACGTCATTCCCGCTTGTAAATGTGCTTTTAGGGTGGCTTACAGTAAGGACATTGAGCAGTAGTTGCAACTGACGAGCTCGCGCATCCGATGTTTTTCAGACTAGTGGATGCCTCACCTGCAAACTCGTTGACGGTTTGCGGTAGATTTAGGACAAGGCCACCGAAACCCGCCTAAGACTTCTCATTAATATTTTTACCTCTTCGCGCAAGTCAGGATCGGGGAGTCGAGAGAGGCGTTTTATTTCTTCGACCAATGCACGTACTGTCTCATGCGGATGCTAGATGCACGACTTAAGAACAATCTGCGTTCTTTTCTTGCGGACGATCCTAGTAAACCTTTTAAGAAGCTGCCGCGTAAACGGATCCCAAGCGGCTCGGGAAGCTTCGTGATTTTCGTACACGTCAATGCCGTACCTTCCAGGGTGAAAAAAGCGTAGCTAGCTGTAGTCGAGTCATCCCCGTTGTTGAATGGGCCACAAGTTTGAATTAGTCGAGCCACTTTTCAGGATCCTCACGTAGTGAGCCGTTGAAGGTGTATGGCACTCAGGGCTGCGACATAATTACCGGAGCTGGAAAAGCAGGTGGGGTCAGGGCGACATCGAGGCTTCCTTCCGGTGTCGAGTGCGGTCAGGTAGTAGCGAGTGTTCAGGTCGCAGACTTTGAAGAAGGCAGCTGCTTCACAGTTCGTCTTTGTTCCGGGCAGCTTCGGTGGCTTTCCTGATGTGGCTCCGGTGGATTTCTACTTCTTGGGAACGGCTGGGGATACTTCGGCGACTGTTAGGGGGCGAGGACGACAAGGACGTCCGGTAGCCCGCAACTTCATTATGTATCACGTGGCAGTGACGAGCCGACTAAAGTGGTTCCTGAATAAACTCTTTATTGGTCTCCTTTGTACCCACAAACAACTCATGAAATCGGTTTGGTTTGGTTTGTGGGGTTTAACGTCCCAAGGCGACTAAGGCTATGAGAGACGCCGTAGTGAAGGGCTCCGGAAATTTCGACCACCCGGGGTTCTTTAACGTGCACTGACATCGCACAGTACACGGGCCTCTAGAATTTCTCCTACAAAGAAATTCCAGCCGCCGCGGCCGGGATCGAACCCGCGTCTTTCGGGTCAGCAGCCGAACACCATAGCCACTGAGCTACCGCGGCGGCCAACTCATGAAATCAGCGGTGGCGATAGCAACAAGCGTGCTCAGCGGTCGTCGGGGAACAGAAACCCCGCTACTGTCGGCCGCACTCAACTTAAAGCTCACAAAGAACTTTGGAGACAAAGCACGAAAAGCAGCCACAACAACGTAGAAGTAGTTGCGCACGGCTGCGATCAATCGAGATAAATCTGGTCGCATGTTGCATCGCAAACAAAGCAATAAAGCCGTGCTCCAGCAGCATTCAGCATGACCAAACAGGCATTGATAGTCTTCGCGGCCGTGTCAACAAACATGCTTTGCAGGGAATGAAGTTGTTTTCAGGTTTTAAATTTATTGTATAAAGTGCTGAATGCAAAACTTTTATTCTTTTGCGTCGAACGCCTCCGTAGACGAAAACCTTATTTTGTAATATTATTACTACAATTTATTTTTATCACAGTTTGGTGGAGCTGCGGTGAGTACAGCCTTTGGCCTACGTCCTAGAGATTCGCAACAGAACCATTGCATCAACTATGTCCACAGACACAAGCCAGTCATCTACCCCTTCGCCTACGCCCGTTGTTTGCCCCGGTGTTCTCCGAGAGCGGGACCCAGCCATCTTTAGCGGGTCCGATGACCACGACTTGGAGGCTTGCCTCCTACTAGGGGCGGCCACAACCGGTGGGACGAGGCCATGAAGCTGAAAAACCTCTCAGACGCGGCCAGCCTATGGTGCAGAAACCGCGAAGTAGACTTTTCCACCTGGTCGGCCTTTAAGCGCGACTTTTCTGATATCTTTGGGGGCCCTGCAGTACGCAAGCTTCGCGCCGAATAGCGCCTTCGAGGGAGAGCCAAGCTGCAGGGTGGATCGTTCACCAGCTACATTGAGGATGCCATCAACCTCTGTAGAAGGGTGCACTCATCTATGTCCGAGGCGGACCGGATTAAGCACGTCCTGAAAGGCATCGAAGCTGAAGCATTTCAGATACCTATCGCCCGGAACCCTACCACCATTGCCGACGTATTCATCCTGTGTCAGAGCTACGATGAGCTCCGCAAGCAGCGCATTGTGGCGCCATTACCTTCCGTGCAGCCTGACTCGCTTTCCAGCCTCGCTGTAACGACCTCTCACAGCTCGCTGCTTGACCTGATCAAAAACTTTGTGCGTGAGGAGGTAGCTCGACAGCTGTCACTTCCTCATGGCGTTCAGGGTCCTCCCTCCAACCTGGCTCCAGCCCTCCAAACTGTGATTCGCGAGCAAGTGTCCGAAGCGCTACCACCTGTTCGTCCGCCGGCTCCTGCTGTGGCGCCACTCACATTCGCCAATGCCGTCCGAAGACCAAGAACCGACGCGTTTGTGCCATTCTGTCCTCTGACGCCGCCGCTGCCCATCTTCCTCTATAAAATTGTTTTTTAAAAAGCAATACTCTGGAAAATGTATTATGCTTTTACATAAGCATGACTGAAACAGAACAGGGTGAATAGAGAACAACCAAGGGAATGGTTAATATCAGCTAGAGCATTTATTCAGCGAACTACAAAACCTAATATAAAAAAAGTGTGCAGAATAAGAACTCAGGTGTTACTTCGAGTACCTACCATCTTTGTCAGCCTGGTAGTTTCAGCCCTATTTTGTAGCAGGGGCAGAACTACTGCGTGGTTTTCTGAAGAGTGCTTTTTTTTTTCATGTTTCAGCGTGTATCGGCATTTCATTCATTCCCGTTTGCGTTTTATTTTTACAGTCTGCGTGTACACGAAGATCTCGGGCTCCAGTGTTCGTTGCATGGTGAGGAACCTGGAGACATTCCTTCCAAGGGGTTTAAAGCACAGCTGAGTTTGTGTCACAAGCCGTCTCCTAACAAACGAAAAATACGGCCAGGCGACTGAGACTTTCGGACATTTTCCGGCATTGTATTCGGACTACTGACCCGGAGGCTTGTGGCCTTGACGGCCGCGCGGCGCAACTCCGACGAAGAGGATAAAAGGTGAGCTCAGCACCGTCACGGCAGTGCGCTTTGTGGAGGTCCAGTCTCTGAGTGCCTCCCGCGGAACCGATCGTCCGCGGTCCTTCGTGTGTGACCCTGCCAACTGTCTCGCCATGAACCTGTTTCCCTTTTCAATTGTCTCTGTGACGTGAGTGAACTTTTCTTTCCGGCGTATCATCCTGAACATTTATTTCTTGCTCTCTCGCTTTTTATCGTTTTATTGCGTGTGTATATATCATCACTACCTGTATCCTGCTGCAGTCTTGCGTTTTGGTTATTCGTAATCAGTCCTGTGTGTTCAGTGCAAGTTGTTTGTGCCGCATTATTACGTTATTTCAAGATTGTAACTTCTTGCCTTATGTAAATATTCAGCTGCTTTTATATGTGCAAAAGGCAAGCAGCACATCGAAGTTCTTGTTGAGATCCACAGGGCGCACAGGTCAACCGGCCTAATGAAATTAATTTGCCACAAAGCTTGGTAGTGGGAAGGCGGGTAACCGTTGAGGAGATCCGCTCCTTAACCTCGCCCATTACGGAAGTTTGTGAGAGTGTGGATGATCTTTACTCTACCATGGACAATGAATGCCCTTTTAGCGCTCGTGATGTAGATGCCTTCGTCTTGATTCGTGTCTGTATATTATTCCTGAATGCACACTAGGATGGCGCAAGCGCAGTTAAACCATCCATTGTTTATGCCATTTTTTAAAGAGGATGCATTTTCTGTGTAATAAAAAGATATTTTTTATAAACGAAATTTGTGCCTAAAATATTGATTCGTTTTATAACTGATAATTCAAAACATCATTGAAATGTTGTTGAACTAATGTTGTGGGTATAGTTTAGAAGAACTTCTATTTGGGCTAGATGGTTCAATGTACTCGAAAATGGAAAAAACAGTAGCACCGAAAAACACACACACACAGTTCAAGAACGACGTAGGACAAGCGACGTAGGATGAGCGCTTGTCCTACGTCGTTCTTGAACTGTGTGTGTGTGTTTTTCGGCGCTACTGTTTTTCCATTTTCGAGTACAATGTTGTGCGGTTGAATACTTTTAAATGTCACTGAATGGTCGTTGTACTTGAACCCGTTTTATTACTCCCACTGCAGTGATATCCGGCATCTGTTTTTTATCGCTAGCAATCTAAGGACGTAAACATCAAAGCGTGAATTCTGACTGATGCCTTTTTAAGAAACAACTCAGTACAAACCACGTTTGTGCTGAAAAATATATGCAGCGACTCTGCATTCTAGCCACATTCAAGGATATTTTCTATGTGCTCATTTGGTGGAGGGATTGTTTGCAAATCGCCTCAGTGGCTCAGTGGTTATGTCGCTCGACTGCTGTCCTGAAAGACGCGGGTTCGATCCAAGCCGCGGCGGTCGCATTTCGATGGAGGCGAAATGCTGGAGGCCCGTGCGCTGTGCGATGTGAGTGCATGTTAAAGAACCACAGGTGGTCGAAATTATTCCGGAGCCCTCCACTACAGCGTCCCTTGTAGCCTGAGTCGCGCTGGGACGTTTAACCACATTAAACTAAACGACTTTCTTGCAGTAGAATTATTAGCAGTTCTGTCATGTGAAACTAAGAGAAGATTACGAAGAGGTACAGGTGGCAGTTTCAGTTTTTTCTTCACAAGAATATACATCTCACTGGAGATTTGGTTGGCTTCAAGTTATTTGCCAGAAGGACATTAGGCAGCATACACGCTTTCATGTTTAAGCCCGTGGATCGTTAGAAATAAAACGCAGCTGCTGGATATCATTGCAATGGGAATAATAAAACTAGTTTCAGCACAACAGCGATTCAAACACATTTCAGATTTTCAGGAGCTAAACAATAGCTAAACAAAATTTCTGAGATGCTTCAGTGTGCGATGTCTTAAATTCTCAAGGACTTTTCAATGATAAAATGCCAACAGCTGGAGTAAACAAGAAATAACAGAGTTTCAACGATAAAGCATGGGCCTCAAGTTTTGAAGGCCTCAGTGTTTCTACAATCGCATTACAACAAAATTTCAATACAGTTTCTCAACGTTGATTAAAAATACGTCTATCAATTTACAACAAAAGTTGTTGTAATTGAAAGAATATTGAAGCAAAGAGAATGCATGAATAACTATGGGGACCAACCTGCAATACAGTGAAACAGAAGGCTTCTTGTGTAGCCGAGCCCTGTTTCTCCCTGATGCCACTGCCGCAGTTGTGTTCATAGCACCGTTGGACGGACCATGCAAGCAAGAAAGAGATAAGCAACCTGAATCAGCGCTATGCAAATTCGTGCTGAAAATGCACTCCCCCCGGGCTGATAACCTCTTTACAGTGGAAGTGTGCATGCCCTACTTTGTTTGTCTCTACGTACATAGCACAGATAACGTTTAAACCAGGGTGTCGAACCGGAATTTTTCGGGTTCGGTTCGGGTTTGGGTTCACGCTTTTCGGGTTCGGTTTCGGTTCCACAGACACATTCCGAGCCGGGTCGAACCGGTTCAAACGGGTTCGGAAAAAAAATAACTTGGGTGCTTTTTTTACGGCACTTTATAATACCCAGTTTTATTTCTCGTTCCATTCTATTATAAAAGTTAAATATTTGGAAGGTAATCTGTCTACTGTTTTTTTCAGTGAGATGTGACGAGGCCCACTTGATTGTACAGACCGCAGCAAAAGGTTTATGAGTTCCCGACAATTGCAGCAGGATGAGAAACATATAATTGTGATTATTTTCATTCGCACATAACCAACTAAAGATGTCACGCGCCATGAGCAAGTTAAAACAATACAATGCTTCCTGCTATGCTTTTCGGGCACTTTAGGGAACAGTGTAGGACTTATACCTGCCATGTATTTTATATTATGTTCTAGACCGTTTTTTTTTTCTCAGGATCTACTGTGGTTACAGCACTGAGAGTGGTATCTTTGTAATGAGCTTTTAAGAGCGTTAGGTCTTAATTATCACGTTTTTCGCTTTCTTGGGGTCTGCTGCCGCCCCCCCTCGGCATGAAATTTTCTAAGTCCGAGGAATTGAAGATGGCGGTTTCCATAATACATCGATACAGCAACCCATTTGATGATTGATTGGTGACGTCATTATTATATCAAATTGGTGATTGGTGACGTCATTGATTTTGTGACGCCATAATAACCAGTCACAGGACTATTTTTATTCGGTTTTAACTCAGTAATTAATGAGGCATCATAAAACGAATTAGATATTTGGAATCCTCTATATGAGTAGAACAGGTTAGACACCAAAATTAACTAATGAAGTTAATATTTAGTTATGGTTATGCTTATATTTAACCAATAACGTCATCATCTAACTAATGAATATTCGTAACGGGCTCGATGAGTAGGACATGTCAGACACCAATAATGTCTGATTAGGTTAATATTTACTTATGGTTAGGCTTAGCATGGCGGCCATGTCGTCAGCACTCGGCAGCTCACAATTTCATGCCTCATGGCGACCGGGCACCTACCGCCTTGAGGTAAGGAAGAATGGCCCTCCAAAGAGTCGAAAAGCTTTTGCGGCCCAAATTGTTCAAAAATATCCGACCTCATAGTGGTAGGCGCCCAGTCGCCATAAGGCATGGAAAAGTAGCCGAAACACGTGGAAATATATTACATGGACGATAGATGGCGCTACCAAACAGCTAATGCTCGTTACTTCAACATCTTCCAGACGATGGCGACATTTTTTATTACTCTTTACTGAACCACAACAAATGCTTAATTGGATCGGATTGGTTTTGAGGAAAGGAAACGACGCATTAACTGTCTCACATATCTCGGTGGACACCCGAACTGCGTCGTAAGGGAAGGGATAAAGGAGGAAGTGAAAGAAGAAAGGACGAAAGAGGCCAAATATTTAACAGCTGTTTGTAATTTCTGGCTTTTTTTACGGGTCCTAGAAATAATAGCTGTTTGCCATTTTTGGCTTTTTTTCTTACGGGTCGTAAAAATTTTTCAGCTAAAATCGGCAATAAACATCCTCTGACACAAAATTCTCTGTATTAATTTACTCAGTCTGGTTCAGTAGTCTTCCTGTCGTCTTTGTTGTGTACTGGAAAAGCAACGATTCTAGAGCTTGTGGTTCCTGAGAACGAGGGTCTAATGCTGCGAATTTTTTTTAGATAATTGGCTTTAAGTGAAAAAAAAGACCATTACAAAATTGACCTCAATAAACTCACTTTTCCATATTATTTCAACAGCCGTGAGCCCGGTAGTCATCCAAGTAATCGTTACTTTTCTCATTTATTTGCTGCTTCCTGGATCGTTTTTGTGATGTGCTGTATAGAGCTTTCCGCGAAGTGATCATTGCCAGTCGGCATTAAACTGCAACTGCACCGAGCATCATTCGTGTATCACGATGTGTCATCCGTGTAACACCAAATGACATAAAAATGCCTCTTTGGATAAGGCAGCCATGATTGAAAGTAACCACGCACTCATCCTGGATATTTTAAGCGTCTAAATGCAAATATGCGCATTCTAGCACGCTCCCGAAGAAAACTGCGGATACTCATTAGCGATTTCTTTCATCTTATGGAGGAATTTCTCTTTCTCCCTTAACCAGCGTATAGCTGCGATCAGCAAGCACCTTCATCTCGTCTCTGTGGGCTGCTGGCAGCGAGGGTGTTGAAGAACAAGAGTGAGTGGTAGGTTCTAGCTAAACGCCACAGAGACGCTGGGCCCCGAGCTGTGCGACAGTGCCAGAATTTAACAGCATGACGGTAAACATAATGTGACTAGTGCAGATTCATTGCTTCTAGCACAAACTCTTCGGTGTTAGTGCGAAAACGGTTAAATTCGAGCTCCAGAGCCAAAAAGAAATCTGTACTGCTCGTGAAATCGCACCGAATAAAATCGAGTATGCGCACTTCAGAGTAATCGCATAGCGTCTAGAGCTAAATTTGGCTCAAAAAACACGAGGTACACCCCCCGTCAAAAGTATACAGCCCGAGGGGTTTGATTGTGAGGCCTGCAGCACGGCTCATTATGTATCCTCAGCAACGGTGATCTCTCGAAAGAGGAAAGGTATTGCGTCCTCAATGCTCCCAAGGTTTGGACTGCTTGATGCGCCAGGGAGCCACGCTAAACAGCTTCGAAGGAAACCCCTTGGGCTGTATACTTTTGACGGCGGCTGTACATTTTAGCTGGTGCCAGATGAGAAGTAGTTATCATTACAAGCCTGAAGAAAATCAGCGTACCTGTTTGCTTATTTTTGTCCAACATAGAAGAGCTCCATCCCGCACATGCGTGTAAAATGGGGCACGTTTCACAACCACCCATGTTTATAAAAATGCCATTTTCTGTATCAATAGAATTGTTCCCACACAAGTGAGGCAGTGGATCTTGTTGAGAAAAAGCGAGTGTTTCGTATTCTGCAAAAAATATCAATTTAAGAAAGTTTTAGCTTACCATGTTTCCTTGAAATTTTACATCAATTTAATTTTTTATTTTCATTTTAATTGATCTAACAATGTTCCATTATGGAACTATTTCACACGCAAACCTTTAAATTAATGCAAGACGAGTATTAGATGAATAATCAGTGCTAGTGTCGAACGCTGGATCAATGATGATGATGAATTGAGTAATTATTCCGCTAATATTTTGCATCTCCGGCTCACTCAGTTAGACTTTTGTTTGATAAATACGTCCTGGATACAGCTCTTGCAATACTCTGAGGATATTATATGCTACTAGCAAAACACGAATAATCACAAAGAAATGACGCATATTATCGGCCCTGCAGCTCCTAATCTAATACCCGAAACTGCACCGTATTTGACGTCTTGTAGTTCTTTGTTTTATCGTTAACTCAGCAAAATTTCTCTGAGCTGCTTTTTTAGTTGTTTTGTTTTCGTTCTGTGTTACCCGCTTCATACTTATATTGTCCATTCCCCATATCCACAAGATCTTGCATAATTTTAAAAGTGTTGGAAAAACAGTCTAAGTAAGTGGATGTTGTTTTTTCGGCCCCCGTTAACCTACGAAGCTTGTGCATGCGCGCCAACAACCCAGGGAAAACTCTCCCTGATTGCCCGAAAAATCATGAGTGCCAATTTGTGGAGTGTCAAAAATATGTTGTGTATTCCATTCCTCGCACTTGTAACAGGTCTTATATTGTCCAGAGAGGAGAGTGCTTAAATGATAGGCTGAGGCAGCACCGTAACAATGCCAATAACAAAGATTCTTGTAACCTCAGCATGCGTTGCCGCGAGTGCGACTGCTTCCCACAGTTCGATTTTTTCTGAGTTGTCGCTGGGAACAAAGGCCAGCTGTGTCGTAAAATAATTGAGACCATAAATATCAAACAGCACGGTTAATCCTGTGGCAGTGCTCCATCGGTATCTTCATCACAATAATTTCGCTTCCTGAATTTCACATCTTTGCTTGTGATGCCTTGAAGGGTTCCGGGTGCATGAATGAGCTCTTTGCGGTGTTTTCTATTTTGGTGCCTAAATGTATTTACACGCACAGCGCGCCAAACAAATGTCATTTGTTAGTCAGCGTTGTGTTGTCCCTTTCTTCCTTTCCTCTGCTCTCTTCTTAGGCCTTGGGTCTTGCACTTTTTCAACTATATCATTACACTTGCGTAGTTACGCTATTTATAACGGTGTTCAGACACAAAACTGCAGAATCAAACAAATTATATTATTTGTTTTCTGGGCGTTTTCTGATCCTTGCCTTCTAGCAAGGATCAGTTGGCGGCGCTGATTGTTACATAGCTTAATATGACTATGAAAGTTGTCTGAGGAGAGAGAGAGAGATAACTTTTATTTTTCAGCTCAAGTCCGAGCCTTCTTAGTTGCCCGTTTGGTGGGCGCTATTTATCGGCGGTGGCAGAGTAGGGCCACGTGTCCCTTGGATGCGTCGGATGTGGGCGGCGAGGAGCGGCCAGAGGGTGGGCTGCAGAGAGGTTGGTGGAGCGGTCCATCGGGCCCACGTGAGGTGAAAGGGGGGAGGCAAGGTATGCGAGGAAGGTATGGTGGGAGAGTTAGTTGCGCGGGGGCATAACCAATATGTATGAATGTTGGAGGGATGCTCTCCGCACACGAGACAGGCGGGTTTGCCCGGTTTATGAAGGATATAGTGGGAATACAGTTCGCAGGGAAGGGAGTTAGTCTGTGCCTGTCGAATTAGAGTGGCGTCAGCACGGCAAAGGAAATGGGAGGGTGACGGAAGGGTTCGTCGCATGTGCCGCAAATTGCGAAGGTGTTCGCGGCGGTCCTGTCGGTGTGTAGCGCGGTCTGCCTTGGGATTATAATGGGCTGGCCAGGCAGTCGGAGGGCCCGGTGGTATTTTTTCACGGGCCAGAGCATGAGCAAGCTCATTCTCCGGTATACCTTGATGACCAGGAATCCATTCAAGACGGACATGGAGCGTAGGGTGGGCTGTTAGGTATTGCAGCAAAGTGTCTAGGATATGGGGAGGGAGTTTTTGAGATTCGAATGAGCGTATGGCAGCCTGAGAGTCTGCACGTATGGTGATGGTGGAGGACAGGTGGTCGTGAAGCGTAATCGCCTCTGCTATGGCCAGAGTTTCTGCGTCGGTTGAGGAGGGCACTCCTGTGTGGAGATGTGTGGAGGTGCTTCGAGGGCCGACTACTGCAGTAACTACTTGGTGCTCGAGGATATGGGCATCGGTATAGTAAGTGTCGTGGCCCAGCACGGGTAAATGGTTCGCCAGTGCTTCACGCCGCCCGGGATTTATCGTTGGAGACATGTGGCGTGGAATGGGTTTCACAGTAAGACGCGGGAGGCTTTTCCACGGGGGAGCAGATGGTTGAAGCGGGGGTAGTTGGGAAATGGTGTGTCCGAAAAGGCTGAGGAGGTCTCTGCCTTGCTCGGAGGTAGAGAGACGGTGTATCTGGGCTCGGTGGTGTGCTGCTGCGCGTTCTTCGAGGGAGTTGAAAATGGCGGCGTCTGCGATCAGAGCATTTGCGGCGTAGATGGGAACTCCCATGGCTAATCGAGTGAAGCGACGCAGAGAGGCTTCCAGTTTGCTTACTTGAGAGGATGTGAGGCGTTGATAGGGGTAGGCGTACATGACCCTCGAATAAACGAGTGCTTCTATAACTCGACGGAGTTCGTGTTCTCTGAGTCCATGCTTTTGACGAGATATACGGGACAGCATGTGGCGAATTTGGTTCAGCTGTTGCAGGAGTTGGCTAAGCCACACGTTGCACTTGCCATCTTGTTGAAAAGTGAAGCCAAGGATCTTGATGTGGCTCCGTCGGGGAATAGGGGTTTGCGCGATAGACAGTTGAATGAGTTCGCGGTAGGAAGAAGCGGTTTTTTGAGGAGCGTTAGAAACCACGATGTATTCCGACTTTTCGGCGGAACAACTCACACCTATGCGGCGTGCATGCTCCTGAACGACGTCGAGGCCTTGCTGCAAAGTGGATTCTAGTTCCCCGGCGTTTCCTGTGGTAGACCAGAGAGAGATATCATCCGCATATATAGCGTGGCGTAGGCCAGGAATTTCAGCGAGTTTTCGGGGCAGTTCTTTCATTGCCAAGTTGAAAAGCATAGGTGAAAGAATGGATCCCTGTGGTGTACCTGCGGTGAGGGGAAAGGGGGCGGAAGGTGTGCCGTCGGGGCCAATGATTCGGAGGGTCCTGTCTGTAAGAAAGTCTTTGATGTAGTTGAACATGCGGACCCCAGGGCGAGTGTCTGCCAGGTTGGTGAGAATTGCGGAGTGGGCGACATTATCAAAAGCCTTTTTGATATCCACGCCGGTCAAAACTCGAAGCTGTGCGCTGCTTGGGAAGGCGTACAAATCCTCATAGATTTGTCGTCCAATGTCTTGTGTGCATACGTGGGCGCGGAATCCGACCATAGTGGGAGCAAGACAGCGATTGGTATGCAGGTGCCATTCGAGGCGGGTAAGGGCCATCTTCTCCATCAGCTTCCCTAGGCAAGAAGTCATGGATATAGGTCGGAGGTTAGTGATGAGCGCAGAGGATTTTCCTGGTTTCGGAATCATAATTACGTGTGCCTCTTTCCATGCAGCGGGAATTTTCCCGGAGCGCCAAACAGTATTAATAATCTGAATAAGTTCGTCTAGTTTTGAATCGGGGAGATTACGGAGTATACCATAGGTAATTTTATCTGGGCCGGGTGCTGTGTTTCGCTTAAGGGAGCGTAGAGCAGCCTGAAGTTCGGCGAATGTAAAGTCGGAATTCATTCCTTGTTCGTCTGCTTCTTCTTCGGTGTAAGGGTATGACGGGGAGCTGGCAGGAGAAGTAGAGGATGGGTAAAATTGATTTCGGATTTGCTCAACCAGCTCTTCTTGTGAGACGGAGAGGGCCAACTGTAGCTTTTGAAGTGTGTTACGAGGTTTACCCTGTCCAAGTAGGGTGCGCATAATGTGCCAGACTTTTGGAGTGTGGAGTCTCTCGACCATGTCATCACAGAGCTGAAGCCAGTTGTTCGTGGCTAGTTGGTCAGCGTATTCTTGGGCTGCTTGCGTTAGTTCAGCAACTTTTCTTTTCAATGCGTGGCTAGATATACAGTTGCGCCAAGCTTTTATGGCCCGGCGACGTTGTTTCCATAGCCCAAGTAGGTGTGTGTCAATGTATGGATAGTCGGGAGATCGGTGGATATGTTTGGTGTGTTGGGAGACGGTCTCCATAATGGCGCTACACCATTTTTCGGGGTCCTCGAGTGAGACTGATAAGGAGTCGAGGGCCGGCCGAGCCTTTGGCCAGTCTACGAGCATAGTGGGAGGTAGATGTGTTCCGGGTGGTCTGGAGGGTCGCTGGGACGTGAGCGTTATCTGAAGAATACAGTGATCACTCCCTATCGTGTCACCCGTATTACTCCAAGAAGCGCGGAGATCGCTGCGAATCCATGCGAGGTCGGGGTTTGTGTCGGATTGTGCTCCACATCCTAGACGTGTAGGCATGAACGTGTCATTCAGGAGGGTGAGGTGATGAATACTAGCGAAGCGGTCGAGTTTTCGTCCGGAGGCTGAAGTACGGTCGTATCCCCATGCAGGGTGTGGGCAGTTGAAGTCACCAAGAAGGACGAAAGTAGTAGGGACATTAGAGGCAGGAAGGGCCGTATGCAAAGGTGGGATGCTGGTTTTGGAGTCGGAGGGAGTCCAGTAGCAGTTTAAAATCGTGATACGGTGACCCTGATAGGTGGAGTGTGTCAGGACATGCTCTTTCGTCCCGGAGTTGAGGTGGGATGTATCTTCCTGAATGGTGGGTATCGTGCGCCGTATGTATGTAACCGTCAAAATCGGCGGAGGAGGGGGCGTTTGATGTCCTTTTCTCTTCATGACTATACTTGGCTGAGTAAAATGGTCGTAACCTGGCAGAGAAAAGGCACCGTGCGTTTCCTGCAGTGCGATGACGTCTGGGTTAACGCCAGTAATCCGCATGTGTTGCAAGAGGGCATTTTTCTTGCGACGAAAACCGCGGCAGTTCCACTGCCAAATAATTAGAGGGTTTTGGGGTGGGGATGTGTGTCGCATGATATCACTCATCATGCCGGTCTTCCTCCATTGTGTCGAGGTTAGGCACTAGAGGGGCGCTTGCGCGCTTTCGAGGGGGAGCATTGGAGTCTGCGTCGGGAGAGGGTGGGGCAGAGGACGCGAGGGAGAGGAGATGGTGCTCTAGTTGCTCGACGCGAGCCGTCAGTTGTTGTAAGGCCAATAGGACGGGAGCAAGGGATTGCTGTATGAGAGCAATAGCGTTGTCGGTAGGGAGGGGTGAAAGTGGAGTAGGTGTGGAGGGACGTGAGTAAAACCGGTTTTGGAAGGACGGGGGAGGGGGTGCGATGGATGTGGGAGATGGACCGCTCACCTGGTGACTTGGTGGAGTCTGTGACTGCATCACGGAAGCTTGCGGTTTAGTAGAGGAGGTGGAGGTGCTGGTTGCCGCACCAGAAGTGGTGGACGGTGGCCGCTTGGCAGAGGGCTTGGTTCGAGATTGACTTCTTTGCGCGGTCTCGTGCCCCGGGCTGTTGCTGCTGCTGCTGCAGGAGAGCTGAAGGACCTCGTAGCGGTTCGAGGTAGGCAGGGGCGGCCAGTTGGTCGCGTCGGCTTTAGGGGGTGGAGGGGCGGCGCGGGCGCGATGGCGTCGTTGGGCTCGGTGCCACTTTAGGACTGCAGCGTCAGCGTCTTTCCTTGCGGGGCATTCAGGATGAGACGGTGTGTGGTCGCCCTTGCAGTTCCAGCAGTGTGGTTCACATTCGTGTGGGGTAGTCGTTGGGTCTTGGTCAGGAGGAAACGGTTGGCTGCAAATCGAGCACCGAACAAGGCTAGGCTTGTTAGGACAGACGTCGGCACGGTGTCCTATGGCGTGACAATGCGTGCATTGTTTGCTGTGCGGCTTTTGCGGGTAGACGCGGTACACTCCGCTGTAGAAGACGGCGTAGCGTGGTAGACGGGGCCCTTCGACGGTGAGCAGAAGTGTGTTGGTACGTCCGAGACGGCGGACGCTTAGGAGTCGGGTGCCGTCAACACGAAGGTTAGCGGCAAAGTCGTCTTCGGTAAAGTCCATGGTGATGCCGTGTATAACACCACGGGCGTTAAGGGGGTCGTTAGCTACGTACGAGGTGACTTCGTACTGTGTGTTGTTCAGTGAAACTTGCTTGAGTTGGAGCAGCTTGTCAGCAGCGGCTGGGCGGTGGGTATCGATGGCCAGGATGTTTTGCGAGGTGCGGAGTTTGATGTAGGTATTGTCACGTTCAGTCTTGGTTAGGCGGGCGGAATCCATGACGGACCGACAGAGCACAGGGAATAAAGTGTTGCCGAGGTTGAGGTGGTTCGCAAATTTCATGACGATCGTGGCTGCGGTGGCTTGCCGGGGCGCCGCGGGAGCACAGTGCTTGTGATTCAGCGCCTGGGCTGCTGACTGGCTAGGCGAGCTCCCCGCCGTTCCGGCTGCGAGCATGCTGGCGAGCGCGGGGGGCGTTGCCCCGGCGGTGCAGATGTAGGCTTGGCTTAGCGCGCCCGGCGTGGGCGGCCAGCCAGATGCTGATGTGCCAAAAAACGGCGCAGAACGCTTGGAATTTTGGTTACCAGGCGTACAGGCGATGAAGTAGCGCTCCTGTAGACCGGTTGGTGGCGATCCGAGGTCAGGAACCTGGACGTAGACGTGATTTTGCTGGAGCTCGGTGTGCGCACAGCCGATCACGGTGGCGCTGGTGGCGCCCTCCGGTCTGAGGAGCCACCCGGCATTTACACTCACGTCATCTGAGGTCAAGGGACACTTGCCTAAATTATTGTGACGTCACTGAGCCAGTGGTCGTTCACAGGAGGAACCAGTGCTTGCCGGTGACGCCGACGCTATCAGTATTGTGGTAGTCCAGGTTGGCGGGTCGACCGTGACGTCAAGGTGCATTCCAGCGCTGGCGCCGACCGAGACGGAAACCGGCGGTAGAAAATGATCCCAAATTAATTATTAACGCTGCGCACTAGTGTATCGAGCTCATTTTTATGATCACTTGGCCCTTGGCCCGTACGCCTCCTTCAAAGAACAAAAAAACAGACGACAAAAATTTTGGTCTGTATGCCTTTAAAACATTTTCTTATTCCAGGCGACAATGAGCGGAGACAGAACGTTGTTCTTTTTTTTTTTTGCCAGGACTTGGTGTCTCTACACTCCCTGCGTTGTAAGCTATGCAAAGTGTTGCATCTAAATCAGTGCTACTGGTGATGGGATTCTAATGCTGAAAATGGGCAGTTCTGTTCTAAAGACGGCTTTAACAGCGAGTATTACTTTTACAAATTGATTTAAAAGAAAGCCGCCATTTGCAGCCGGGGACTGCTTGTGCTCGCACGTTGAGATACCTCATTCTGGCTTTGTAGTTTTGACTACAATGCACAAAAAAATTTGTCGTCTAAATCAGAGGAATGTCACCTTCGCAGGCTACAAACTATGTCTTTCAATAACCCAGCTACGCTTCACGCCATTGAGCCCGAGTCCTTTTCGGCACAGTGCAAATTTTGTGGCCAGAAGGCAAACTTGTACCATATGGTATAGGCTTGTCAGAAAAATGACAGCATTGACATCATAAATCAGCGAACGCGGGAGGGCTGGGAGGCGGCCCTGTCCAGCTCGGATCTCGAGGAACAACGAGCCCTCGTCGCCAGAGCACGGGCAGCGGCTTTCACCAACGGCGTCCCGGACTAGGACCCGATCAGCCTTCCCTTCAACTAAGGCATCGTGGCTTTAAATAAACGTTTTCATCATGATCGTCACGGAGTGAGTTGCCGACACCCTGATGAAAGAACGTTATTTATTATCAGCATGTAAATCAGACAGTAAAAATGCTTTGTATTTGAGGCCAATCTCGTTAACCAGCAGGACTTGTAAATTTCTCGGGCATAATAATCTCATGCATATTATCACGCAACTGTGATGGCGGGCTGGGTCATAGGTGACAAGCAGTTAGACTGGCGATGAACCCTAACGATTTATTCGGTGAACCTCTACTCACAGAAATGAAAACAGCTCGGTGGCGGTGATAGCGGCACGCGCACTCGGTGCGCACAAGTTCATGAATGGTCATCGCTCCAGGCCGCACTTGTTTTAAAGGTAGGGAACTTTCCAGATAAGCTGGCTATAAAATGTACGACCATCTAGTAAAGCGTGCAAAGAGCTGCACGTGGCTGCAATGTTGTTGTTGTTGCGACTGACAGAATAATGAAAAGGAAATGGCACGGGCCTGACAACTGGCTCGAGCCGAGCAACCACCGCTGCCACGTGCAGATAGAGGAGAGTTAAAAGATAAGAGAAAAGAGTGAAAGAAAAGAAAAGACGCGCGTCGCAGCAACAACCGCGTCCGCCGAAGCGGACGCTGGCTGAAAAAAACAGATAAGCGGCCGAAGCCGCGCTCGCTCCACCTCCTCCATGGCTGCAATAAATTTGGTCGTCTCTTGGTTGATAAGGGCGCGCCAGAGGGGACCGAAATGATAGGGACACATGCGGCGGCGTTGAAGAAAGAAAATTAAACAACAACCATTACAAAGCGTCGTGTCAAAGATAAAGAGGCTGTTCTTATCACTTCTTATTCTTCCAAGAGACTTATCATACAGACAAGGAGAGCAATGGCGTAACTTCACTCTACGCTGCGGCTCCACTATTAGCTCTCTTTTTCAGCTGTCATGGCAGCCGGGTTACGTTTGGTAAGATGACTCTTTTAACGGGAGCGCCTTCTGTCTCTGCCACACAGCGGATTTAAAAGGGGACTTTCAACTGTTACTCATTCACTTGAACTAACCACCGACATAGCAGTCATTGTAGTCAACAAGAAACAAATGATGGCGAAAATTTCCGGAGCCTTCACTACGGCGTCCCTCATAGCTTGAGTCGCTTTGGGACGTTAAACCCCATAAACCAAACCAAACCAAGAAACAAATGCAGCAAATATTTCAGAACTTCTCAAAAGCTTCGGAGTGGGTAATACACAAAAATATTTTTCATAAACTAAGGTCTATCTACATGACTCAATTGCGGCAAAGCCTGCGAGACAAAGTTCTTTCCGAGTATGCGATCAAAGTGTACTTAGAGATTAAAACCGATGTTGCTGCGTCAGTGCCCGTCATGTGTGGAGCTGCCTAGGGGTGAGTTTTAGAACCTATATTATTTTTAACCTTCGCTATTGATCCGGCCGCATATGTCGTAGGCATGATGATTTTTCCCTACGACTGCGTATTATATCGTTAAATAATTTTTTGAAGAATATTTAGGGGGCCGTAACACGATGGCGAACTTTATAATACGCAAGCTTAAAAAATCTGCCGTACTAACAATAACCACAAGGAGGCAGAATTGAGATTTTCGATATGCTAACAATAACGCTGCGCTCACTTAAACAGTATAAATTTTTTGGTTTTGACTTCATTATAGACATCAAGTAATGCTCTCATAATAACATCTGCCATAGTGGCTTAGTGGCAATTGTTTGGTTTGGTTAGCTGGTTGTTTAACGTCCCAAAACGAATCAGGCTACGAGGGACGCCGTAGTGGAGTGCTCCGGATGATTTAGCCCACCAGGGGCTCTTAAAGATGCACTGGCATCGCAGAGTGCACTTGTCGATAACATTTCGCCTTCGTCGAAATGCGACCACTGCGGCCGGAATCGAACCCGCGTCTTTCGGGTCAGCAGCCGAGCAGCATAAAGCCCCAACTCCAACGACACATCCTGGGCGTACGCGCTCAGCGTCGGCGCTCTTGGCGTACGCCAGAACCGGTCTGCGCATGCGCACTGCGGGAGACGCCCACGAACATCGGCGAGGCGCCGATATCTGTCCGTGCTAGATATCGGCGTCAGCGCAAGGGCGCTGGCGCACGCGTCGGAAGCGGGGTCCGGTTGACAACAATCGGAGGACCGCGGGGCTCTCGGGGACTCTTTTCTTCATAGCTTCGTGTTCCCCGAACTTTTCTTCGCGGTTTAATTCGTGTTGTGCGATGTCATGCAAAATAAATAACATCAAATGGCATAAATTAACTCGCATCACTCCGCTAAGAAGTCTAACATAGAGCATAGACAGTCCTTGGACGTTAAAACCAGCATACCATACCATCAACAGTGTATTTACTTAGTTCGGCTCCTATGTAAATCATTGCATTTACAACAAAAAAAAATGCCTCTAGTCGAAAGCAAAGCTAACTGGCTCTCATAATGATTCGCAGCGCTGTAAAGGCGTTCTTAAGAATGTCAACTTGGAATTTAAGCAGCAAGTGATGAGGTTTATAACGATGATATATCACAGCTGTTAATGAGTGACAACAACAAAAAATTCAGCATTATTGACTTAAGCATCCATCTAACGCCATGCTATCAGCAGAGAAGGCAGGGCCTTTTCGCCATCAACGATGGCAGCTTAGTTCAATTATTAATGTGTTTCTGTATTTACAAGCGAAAATATATTGTCACCCGATTCAACATGCGACTCTCTGAACTGGGCTATGGAGGACATTTTTACCATCACTGAAGGAACTGTATCTTTCATAGATTGTTTCTCTTCTAACTCGGAAGCACGGCCTCGTAGTGTTTTTGCAAAGTGACTGAAGACGACAAAATCAGTTGGACGTATTATGGCCGCGAGGCTCTGTACTGTTTTTCTGTTTATGCTGAGAGCTGCCTGCGCGCAGGTTTGACGGGAATTGATGGCCGCGTAGTTCATCGACAAATAAAAGATTTTTGCTGTTTTAGCTCCCAGGGGATCACCACCTGCTGTGCTGCCCCTCTACTGACTGACCCTGGCCGTCGAAAAAGCAGCTGCGTGGCCTTCACCACATCAGAAAGCGATCAGTGTGACAAAGGCTGCGACGTAACATCGCGCAACCGGTTACTGCAAAAGCTAGTGTCCCCACCGACACTGTGGCATTCACGGCCACCTAGTTCATCGACCGAGAGGAGCTTTTTGCTGCTTTGAGTAGGTACTTTTAATTTACCATATTATTTCGATCTACAAACCTGTGGCCGTTGATCCCCAATTGACCTATGCTTCAATGGTATGCCTTCTCTGTTCCTTGCATGTGATTTAATGGGGAATTATTGCGCGTAAGTGCACTGGAGCGTTTTTCGCTCTTCAGTGTCGCAAACACACTCATGACGTAGGCTAGAGCGGCGCATCCGGGCTAATCCGGGCGCTTTGTCCAAGGCCGTCTCTGGTGCTGTTGTCACTTTTTTCATTGCTACCGCTCTGTTCGGAGGATGCAGAAGTAAACCCTGAGCCAAAAATGAATGATGTTGTAGCACTTGCCAGAGAATGCCAAAGTGAAACGACAGCGGCCCTAGCTGCCATTAAAGGAGAGATAATGAACATAAAAACTCGATTTCAAGAAATAATAAGAAATAATGTGGAGCAGGGCGTCGGATGTTACTCCGAAATTGGTAGCAATGTCGAAGCTGTGAAGTTTGGCGTTTCGAAAACAAGTGAAGAGCTTGCACACGTTGTAGACGATATGAATAATCCCATGAGACGAAACAATTTTCGCATCAGAGGCCTCTCTGAGAAAGAACAGGAGGTTTTTACTGAATCAGAATGAATTGTACACGATTTCTTCTCCACTCATCTTGAAGTAAATGTCACCCACATTAAGCATGATAACCGCATAGGACAGCGCCGCTCCGGCGTTCATCGGCTATGAATTTCGAAATTTCTTCAACTAAAACCAAAACAAAGGCTTTGCGCAGAGCTCACAAACTGAAGGACTTGAAGTCAATGACTGTATGCCAGGAGGGCGATTTCTCCCCCGAAATACAACTGGCGCGCAAGACACTGCATGATTTCGTGAAGCTTGATCGGAACGGAAAGGAACGTTTCAGCATACGCCTCGACAGATGCCATTTCAGAGGGCCTATATTTATGTATAATGTAGCTACTAGCAGTGTAGTCGAGATTAGCCAAAACAACTCAAGCAAAGCTGAAACCGAACAAGCTTCGGCTTCAACCAGTCAAAACAGCACTAAACCAAGCAAAGATAAACCTGAACAAGGTCCAGCATGACTTTCCTCACAGCAAGCACTTGAATTCAAATGACGTTTCAGTTCTCCTGGCAAATTTTCGCAGTATGCGAGCAAACTTCATGTTCTCAAATCTTTCATGCACCCATGTTCCGCAGATGTAAATGCCGGCCCGAAACCTGGCTTTTGGAAGACATCCCTGATTGTAATTTCTCATTTCCACGGTCCATTAATTTTTTTCCCGAAAGTAGTGTTAGTTTTCGTAGGAGAGGAGTAATCATAATAATAAAGAAATAATATCGCCCGACCATAGTATCCAGTGCCATAGCACTGGAAATGATTTCGGTATCGGCGCATCTTGGAAATAGGAAACTTATCATAGGACTAATTAATCGACTGCCTGTTTACTGATTGCTTGAATAAAGAGCTATAACAAGTTACATATAGTTTCCCATTCCAATTTTTATCCCCTGCAGCCGCCGCGGTGGCTCAGTAATTATGGCGCTCTGCTGCTGACTCGAAAGACACGGTTTCGATCCCATACGCAGCGGTCACATTTCGATGAAGGCTGTGGCCTGTGTACTGTACGATGTCAGTGCACGTTAGAGAACCCCATGTGGTCGAAATTATCCGGAGCCCATCCCTACGGTGTCCCTCATAGCCTAGTCGCTTTCTCTAAACCAAACCTGAACTAATCCTTGTCTTGTGCGGGGAGTTACACTATCCTACACTGAACTGTTTGAACTATTCTGTCATTCCTCATAATAACCGAGCCGCATGCATTCGGTTTCCGCACCTACTGAGACTTGTCGAACCCGAATGCTTCGTGAACCCACACGTGACGATAACATCTTAGATCTAGTTTTCACCGAACCATCCTGACCATGCGTCTACTCTTGTGCTGGAGAAAGACCACAAGATTATTCGCTGCTGCTTCAGCCTTCCTCGTCCTCTTAATGCAGACAGATACAGGACTATGCATGCGCAGACATACCTAAAATGAATAGCATTCTAACAAGCTTTGCAGGTGATTTCCACCGTGACTTCACGAATCGTACAACTGAAAATTGGCGTTTATTTAATGATAAACTAAAACAAAAAATTGAGGACGCCTGCGTTCCAGAACTCATAGTCTTAAACTTAATGATTCCTTGTTCACTATCGATCGAAAATGGATTTAAAGAGAAAATTGAAGGCATACAGGAGGGCTTCGAGAAGTAATGCACCGCTCGACTGGAATAAGTACAACGAACTTACTACACTTACTGCAAGAAAAATCGAAGAAGCGAAACGAACGTATATATATACACTTCCGTATCTCTCAAAAAGTCATCTCATAAGGTTTTGTTGAACTGTAAATTCTAAAAGAAACAACGTTTCGCCAGCATTAACTACACGGGACGGCAACCTTTACCATTACACGAGTTCGCTGAAATCTTCAACAAGTCCTTTAGTGACACATTCACAAACGAATTCCCTTGCAATAACTTACCGCGTCATTCTTCAGCAATCATCCAGATTGGAACTAAAAACAGCCTCAGGACCCAATGGGATCAACACCAAAGTTCTTAAACTAACATGCCACGAATCACCGGCTTTTCCCACATTGATATTTGAACAATCTCTGGATACAGGACTCTTTTCGTACGACTGGGAACAAGCATATATATATAAATCAGGTAGTAACATCGATCCAGATAACTACAGGCCTATGTCGCTTATTATACCGGCTGCAAAATACTAGAGCATATCTTGTTTTCCCACATCATGAAGCAGTTGAATCGAAATAACTTGCTTTTTGAGAATAAGCATAGATTCCAACGAAATTGATCATTCCAATCGCGACTTTTTGAACTTGTGACTGACCTTCATCAAAGCCTGCACATGTTGCATTTAACTCATGCCGTTTGCACCGAGTTTTCAGAAACTTTTGATCGTGTTGCTCAAAAACACTTACTACTAAAGATCCGTATTTTGCAATTAGACGATAAAACAACTACCTGGATCTAACAGTCTCGGACTGCTCATTACCAGTTGGTCAGAACTGATAACTTTATTTCGAAATTCACTCGCGTAACATCAAGTGTACCGCAGGGTACAGTATTAGGGCCGTTGCTTTTTCTCGTCAGTATAAAACGACATAGCCGCTAGCATTACTTTATCTATACGACTTTTCGCAGATGGCTGCGTAATTTAAAGACAAATAACTACCCCGACGAATGTCCTAGCACTTCAGTGCGACTTAGCCAGCTAACAGAATGGTATTCATCACGGCAGATGGATATTAATGTAATTAAAACTAAACATTTAAGATTCTCTCGCCTAACAGAAAGGTCACAAAAAAATAATAGCTTAAATTAAAGTAGAATTAATTCTGTGTCAGGTATCAAATATTTGGAAGTATTTTTGAGTCATAACCTAACATAGCATGCTGAAATAAATACACAACAAAACTTGTAAAAAAAATTGGTCTTTTGATACGCCGTATTATACCCCTCGCGAGCGCTCGCGAGGGGTATATGCACTGATCAGGTGATCTCTTGTCATCTCAGGTCATCGCCTCTGTTATATGGCATCCTTCTCAAGCGATTCCTACAACTGCTCTGGAAGCAGTGCAAAATAAAGCAGCAAGATACATACTGTCTTCACTCACGGTTGTCCTCACCCTGCAAAACACGGTATCTTCACCCTAGTGGTGGCGCGGATTCGCTAAGGCTGAGGAGTCCATTTCCTACGGCATGGGGACAAAGGCCCGTCTGCTTCCTTTTCCTGCTTAGCCTCTTCTCGGGTGCTAAAAAAGCTGTCCCCGAGTATAGAGCTTTCCATTGAGGGCTCCCAGGACGTCGCCGCATTGCTCGCTGGCTGTTGTGTGCACCCCGCGCCAGTGCTTTGAAAGTAGCAGCAGAATCGGTTTGCAACAGCCTGCAGAGGACGCACTTTGACTTCCTTCTCGCCCGATGGAAACGTCTATAATACGTCCAAGGGGATCGGTCAAGGGGGAGAGGGTGGGAGTCACTCAGTGACATTGGCTGGAGGGAATCCTTTGAGGGTCATTTGCGGCTTCGTTTTTAGTTGTACCTACTATCCACAAGTTTCACGTACACTGTCGCCGCCACGCGTCGGCCTCCAGAGCTGCTGGATAGATGGTACCAGCGGAAGGAGCCCGGCTTGGGCCGACGTCTCCCATCCAACTTCTGTACTGTTATTTCCGCTGTGCAGGGCTGTTAACGTGTTTCTGCTAGGGAGCCTACATGTCGCGGGAGGGGGCGCGACATGTAGGCTCCCTAGTTTCTGCGGTTTCAGCGGCGGGTTTCGCAGAGCCGCGGCAATACGTTAACGTAAAATCCAAGCGCGCTTGTAAAGTATACGATATGGGTAAAAACCATGAAAGCAATCGCAATTCAGTTCACTGCAGCGCTTCAACTCTTCAATCAAAGGCGTGATAAATCTGCGTACATTCCCTCTAATTCTGAGCTAAGAAAGAAGTGGATAATCAAGTTAATATCTCAATGTGGGCAGGTCGGTTACTCATCACGAAAATTTTAAGCAGTGCGTTGAAACGGCAGCGACGAAGAAACACATAAACGACAGCACTATCGCTGTAGCTGCCCCGTTGGTTATGTTTTTTCAATCGCCCTCGTTTTGGCGCACAGTTTTAAATTTGCAGCATAATGAAAGTATGCACTGCAAAACCTCCGACCTGACAGTTTTCAGTGCTCATTTCTGCCCCAAATATTTCTTCTAGCGTACCACTGGAGAGCAGTGATCTTGTCTGACGTAAATTATGCACCGCCCTTGAAGGTAACATTCTTCGGTAGCTACCGCATGACCGTAAATGCATTTTTAAGGAATAAAAAAAAACACTTTTATTGCGTGATTCAATGTGTACAACGCTAGCAATCGGTAGTCGACGAATGCGCGATAAATTTGAAGTCCGTTTAACTTTACGGCGAAGTGGAGCGACACACAGAGAATTTGTGACATCGAGGAAGTAGTAACACAGCTTATCTTTGAAGCTGCTGCTATCTGGCTTGTCAAGGGATCATTGCTGAAAGATATTTCCGTCAGGGTTTTGTTCACGATTTATGTCAATAAAAATCATTGCTTTTATTTCTAATGCTTCAAAATAAATCAGCGGGGTTGAATTGCACACGGCAGACTGTCACTGCTGCTTTGAATTCTTGCTTTTCTCCAGCGCCTAGACCACGATTTTTAGGTTTTGATTATCTAGTCAGCCAGATGCGACGTCGTATGCGTTGAAATCGGACGGAAAACGGGGCCACTGAATCCGAGCATTTTGAAACGCTGGCGCCCGCGAGTAGCATGAATAGGACAAAAGTCGCAAATTTTATTGGTATTCATGTTTTCTCCCTGCGCCTTCTTTGGAGCAATTATAGCCGCCGCATTATGCGTCGCACTTGCCGCTCCACGCCGTCAGCAGCCGAATGTTTTGCATACCAGATCAGTCACACCTGCGTTGGATGGTTGCCATCGCTTCTGTTGTGCCTGCGCACAGAAGGCTTGTATGCTGTCTGATGCCAAGGCGCACACACTTTCCCACACAGGCGATCACTGCAAGAAATGCGAATCCAAGGATGAGATTGATTGATTAAAAACATCTTTATTTGTTCAGTATTCTCAGAACATGTGGGTGGGCCGCCTAGTCCGGTAGTCCACTGGCTGCTGCTGCTGCGCTGGCCCTCCCCACCAGCCAGTGCTGACGGTCAGGATCATCGCTGTGCAGAATAGCCTCCCACTGCTCCTCTAAGTGTTTTGGAATGGGGTCAACTAAGGAATTATATTGGCATGCCCACACCATATGGTAGAGGTTAGCTACCTCTCCACAGTGTGGGCACTGCGGAAAGTATAGTGTAGGGTACCACTGGTGTAATTTAGCTGGTGTTGGGTATGTGTTGGTTAGTAATCTCCTACGGGTGTTCCCTTCTAACTTATTGAGGGATTTGTGTGGTATTGGGTACTCCTTTCTGGCTGTTCTGTATGGCGCGAGATTGTCAGCATACACCGCTGAAAAGATTAAGTAGAAAAGAGAGCAAAAGGCGATCGACCACCTTGGCCAGTCTACTTTTCGATGCAAGGATTGCAAATGCGTTCTTGATTACAAAAACACGCGCATCCTGTTTCGACACAGCGATAAACTAACACGCCAGGCCTTCTACATCCACCACAAAGGTACGATTTGTATCAGCAGCTCTTCCATTGCAATATCTGAGAGGGAATTGAGTTATCGACTTCCCACAAACCTTCCAGAGAACTTTTGTTGTCTTGATAAGTCCTTCAATGTCTGCATATACAGGGTGTTCAGGCTAACTTTAGCCAAGGGTTAAAAATTAAGATATTTTAGGTAGGCCAGGGAAACCACTTAAATGCAGCTACCAACCGGCTACCGCATTATAAGCAATTTTTGTTTTGCTATTAATTAATTAGCAATTAAGATTATTTTTCTAAATGCGTAAATATTGACTTTAGACAGCAGATGTGAATAGCAAAGTTGGAGAGCACCTTCAGAGACCCCCATTCCATTGATTTGCGATAAAGAAATCCTCACGTGTATTTTTTTCTGAGTTCCAAAGAAAGCCCGCGAAATAAAAAAAAATCACGTGACTAACTAATGCGCGCGCCACGATTGTGCTGCTCTCAAACGTGGATTGAATGAACGAAATCAGCTGCTGGCAAGGCACGATGACCTCATTGCTCAGGTAGGCCGATATGTCGACGGTGGCTGCGGCGCCCGCGCGAGCCAGTCTGTAAGCATGACTGTGGAACTTCAACCAAGCAAGCATAGCTCAACCATGCAAACATGGAACCATGCAAGCAAGCTGTCTTCAACCATGCAAGCATTCAAGAAGTGTCTGTTGTTGGCCATAGAACTATCATGATCTGCAACTACCTCTTCTTAATCCTATAACTGAAAATAATTAAGAAGGAAACCCAGTCGCTACATTAATACCAAATCTTTTTTGCTCTCATGATATCGCCATAGATAATGAAAAACTAGATGATAAACCCAGGCAGACTGCGTCTGGAGCAATAGGTCCTAGATAATCTCGGAGAGTTTTTCGGTTTGAACACTGTGACAGAAAGAAATCTGAAGTCTTTGCTATCCCTGAGGTTCAGCTCTTCATAGCTACCTTCAAGGCGTTGATCGGTTCGATTTGAAGGCTCTGTGGTCCTGCAGGGGGTGGTAGTTTGCCCATTATTAAGATGCCTCAAAGCAGGTGACCTGGGCAAAGCCTACGAAAGTCCTCATTGTGAAGTCTCTGGTGACTTCACATTGAGGACTGGTGGCGGATTGCTGCTCTAAAGTCAGCTGTGCTACCTTTATGCGCATTTAAAGCCAGAGATAGCGCATGACATCTCTCCCACTGCAATCTTTGTGGAAAAACAATTTTTCGTTACCTCTTGCTGTATCGCACTTATATTGCTAGGCGTAATGAATTTCCTAATGTGGGTTATTTTCGGTTTGGCTGCGGACTCCGGAATGTTTTAATCCATTGTAGGATTTCGGGCATATTTGCTCGACTGACGCACGTCTTCTAAATGTCAAAATGACATTCGAATACCGCCCGGTAAAATTTAAACAACAGTGAGCTAAAAACTCTGGCATTTGAACACGCACCTTTGCGCAAATCTCGGATTTCTGCGGATGCACTGTTTTTGAGAAAGGTGGTAAAACGCACTGAAGTCGCTTAAGCCTTAGAAAAGGCCTGAGAATGCCAGTCGCTTCCAGCAGACGTGCTGAAACAGCTGAAAATAGTCCATTAGGTCAAGAAATTAAAACACTTCTTTACTGCATTCAATACACGCCGTTTATCTATGTAGCTTTGAGTCTCAAGTAAACTTATCGCGAATACTTTTCGTGAACCCATGCAAGTAACATAAGTAAAAACTGAATAGGACTGCACTTTACAATTGAAATGCACTCCTTGAAAACTGAAAACAATGATGCTTGCAGTCCACGCACAAATATGCCGGAGACAGTGACATAAACAAATAAACGTACGCAGAAAAAGCAAGCCTGCTTTCAAATGCTTCTCAATATGTGATCATCCGAAGAGGTTGCTTGGTTACCGCATAAACAGCAAACAGCGCGCTCACGCTACCATAGCCCGTCGTGTTTAGCGGCCAACAAATGAAGAACCACAAAGCTATGAATGAGCTCCTCCCTCATTTGCTACATTATTATCTTGGTTCTGATGCGGAAATCGAAGAATGAAGTGAAATCAGGAATTTTATTTTATGCCCAATTGCTTTATGTTCTGATTTACGTTTACCTCCCGAAGGCCTGCTGCCTGGTCCAGTTGCTGCAAGAATCAATACCGTGTATTTTTTGAAAGTATGTTCTACCATCAGGAAGACACTACAGTGCACAGAACACACGTTAGACATTTAGGTCATATCCCTGGTACTTTCAACTCAAAGTACACCCGGTAAAACTAACACCTGTGCAGGCACGCAACCTTACTATCCATATGTTCTTAACCTTCGAATGAACATGATCCTTAGTCTTTACAGCGCCTCGCAACAAGCGTGTTTACAATCTCTTCGTGCGTGGATCCATCGTGCCCTTCACCCCGGAGTAGCTTGAAGCGATCTTCTGTAATGCTTACAGTCGGTAACGTTGAACAATCAAGCCACTCGCTCCCAAGTTAAGAATGCTGGACTCCTTTCACGGGCTTGCGCTTGGTTTTGCTTGTTCACAGCATTTTGCGCGCCCATTTCCTCAAATCACTTCTCCGCCGAATCTGTAAACGAATCACCCCTACTGCGGTTCACGAGCTCATGCTTTCGTTTATATTCCAAAGAAAACGTTTAAGAAATTCACATAACTATTCGGCGACAAACTTTGAAAACACAACAAAAACCAATTAGAGAAACATATTTCTCACAACGAAGAACAAGTTGCATAATAATTAAGAAAGCATAAAGATGTATGCTCATTCCCAGGTAGTTACTTAAACACTCAATGGCATTTGTCTACACTCGTGAATTGGAAGGTGTAGATGTACGCAGTAGCAATCCCAGAGGCGATAACACCCTAATATATCTTGCCTCAGTTATCGCTGTTCGGTTATGACTGTTATTCTTTTCTCAAGCACGCTAGCTAATGCTGATGTCTGCAGTGGCTGTTAAACCACTCTGACCAACGCCGTACCAGTGAGGGCGATTTGGCTTGGTTAGTTTATGGGGTTTAACGTCCCAAAGCGACTAAGGCTATGAGAGACGCCGTAGTGGAGGCCTCCGGAAATTTCTACCACCTGGGGTTCTTTATCGTGCGCTGACATCGCACAGTACACGGGCCTCGAATTTCTCCTCCAAAGAAATTCCAGCCGCCGCGGCCGGGATCGAACCCGCGTCTTTCGGGTCAGCCGCCGAGTGCCATAACCACTGAGCCACCGCGGTGGCAGTGAGGGCGCTTTGTCGATAAGGAATAGAAACGCTTGCACGCATAATAATTTGTGTGCGATATTCGAAGCCTCAAGACATTGCGCGACGCTGAACTAAAGACAAATCACGTTGAAGTCTTCGAGCCTTTATGTTGTCTTGTGTCTGCGTCTTTTGTGCGTTTTTTTGGCAGAACGAAAAAGACTGCTTGGTTTGCCTGAAGCTACGTGCAACTCGACACTGACGCAGTCTACTTTCGTTTCTCAGTCCATAAAGGTGGCAATGTGACAGGAGCCTATTGAAATCTGTCCCCTTTTTAACCACTGAGAATAATGTCAAAACACTTGATATCGCGTGATGCCGTTTCCATCGCAGAGAGGCGTGCATACAGTTTTGTTACGTCGTAAATTGGAAAGAAATCTGGCTGCGAGGCTGGTGAACGTTGAGGGTTCCGCATCGTGCCGTCTACCTAAACAAACGGGACCCTTTAGGGTCTAGACTACTGCAGTTACTTCCTTATTGGCAGGCAAAAAAAAGTGATAGGGTTTATGGTGAAAGGCAGAAAAAATCAGGATTGTGCTCCTTCGTCTCACTTTCATATTTTTCATATTGGCCGCAGCACATATTAGCTCTCTGAGAGCAGAAATGTCCGTTAGTGGCTGATGTCACAAAATCTAGACAAGCTGCTATTTTGGCAGTGACTCTGCAGCTGCAAGTGCGTCAAGATAGAGCGGTTTAATTTTTTCACAACCTGGAGTCGTGCTTATGCGCCCCGGAACAATAATTGAGCCGTCATGTACTGTTGGCTTCATTTTGCTGGAAAACAAAATTCTTCTGGCTCATAGGACTTCATGAGATCAAAACGTCCGAAGGCGTAAATAACTCCGTAGTGAAAAAAAACTACAGCGGTGCTTACCATGGGATTCATGTCATAATGAGTTATTAAGCGCCTGTTCAAAGGTACAAGCAGTAATAGTGCATAAACCAGTGCATATACGCCCATTATTGCCGTTGAAAAGCAATTAATGCCCACAGCTGCAAGGAGAGAGAGAGATACAGAGAGGGGGAAAGGCAGGGATGCTAACCAGCAAGGTATCTGATTCTGTGACTACGAGTTGATGATGATGATGATGATGATGATGATGATGTACCGGCTGAACATGTAGGCGAGATAACAATGCTTTGTTATGGGAGCGCCATAGGAGTGCTTAGAGTAAAAAGATATTAAATGCCTGAATGGTACTACATTTAAGGCCACCACGCCATGAAAATGATTTCTATTTGCGCCGATATTTTGTAAAGAGCGTGCACATCACATACTTCTTCCTTGCACTGGCCATGGTGTGCTTACCCGAAGGCGGTGTGCACATTTCGTTTTGGGCGCAGTAGCAAGCGCTATGCGGTGTCAATGCAAGGGAAAGGTTGCCAACTCATCGATATCATTCCGGAGACCTGCACTATAGCGAGCCTCATGGCCACGTCCTCAGCACAGCCATGTAAATGCCTTAGCTATGATCTGCTTCCGATTTGGAGCCCATCTTGTTGTGCTTTCTGATGCGTATTGCAACCAAGTATCTCTCCATTTGTGATTTCAACTGTCGCTTTGTGGGTACCTGAGCTCTCAGCGCTCCTATTTACATTAGGTATTCCTTTCATAGTACGTTTTCTTCATGTGTATGGCGAGGCCGCGGATAGAAATAGCGCATTTCCGCTCAAGATTTTTTTAGCTGCCATGCAGATGAAATATACATGTATAACGGTGCTGTGCAGCCGCATATCAGAGTAGTGATGTTGTGGTTGACGTCTTAATCAGCAAGCTTGCTCGCCCTCACAATATGGGATTGCCAGATGTCGCTTTTGTGTCCGAATGAAATGCGAAATACTTCTCCATGAATTGGAAAGTAAATCCCGGTATGTGCATGGATCTGAAGCCTGCAGCGAGTTTGAATTCATTCAATAACTATTCGTTGTTCATTGCAGCTCAAAGGGGTTTCATTTTAATGTTACCGCTTTAGCCAGCGATCCCCGTCACGGCCTGTGCTCAAAATGCTTCCACTCTGACCTGATTAGCATTGCCAGATGACTAACCATTCACATGTTTCGTTGTCTTTTGGGGGAGCTACTGATAATCCAACACGGCTGCCCGAGATGATGATCCGTCGGCCATTCTAGCCTTCTGCTGTGCTATCCTGCGCTGCCTGGAGCGGCGTTAAAACGTCCGTGCAAGTGTGTCCCTTCGAGGGGAGTGAGCTCTCAATTCAGGCCCTGTTTTGTGCTGCGCGTCGAAGATGTGCACCATATCTATTATTTTACTCACAGCGCTACAAGAGCGGGACATGGACGAAAGGCTAACACAAACGAGCGCTGACTATCAAGTGCTTTTTTTTGTACTGAAGAACTAAAGGCCTCTACGCCTTTCATTCTTAAAGGCGTATTTCGTTCTTCAGGCATTCAATATCTTTTTGCTCTATACATTGCTATGGTACTGTCGTAACAGAGCATTGTAATCTGGCATTCGTGTTCAGCTGGTAACTCGCAGTCACAGTCTAAGCATCTCTACTTGCAGCTGTTGGCATTAATTGGTTTCCAGCGGCAATAATGGATATATACGCACTGGTTTATGCACTATTTTTGCTTGTACGTTTGGACAGGTGCTCAATAACTCGTTATGACATGAATCGCATGATAGGCACCGCTGTAGTTATTTTTACTATAGACTTAATTAGGCCTTCGGATGTTTTGAACTCATGAAGTTCTGTGAGCGAGAAGAATTTTGTTTTCCAGCAAAATGAAGCCAACAGTGCATGACGGCGCAATTATTGTTTCGGAGCGCGTAAGCACGACTCCAGGTTGTGAAAAAAATTAAAGCAGTCTGTCTTGACGGACTTGCAGCTGGAGAGTCACTGCCAAAATGGCAGCGTGTCTAGATTTTGTGACATCAGCCACTGGCGGATATTTCTGCTCTCAGAGAGCTAATATGTTCTGCGACCAATATCGAAAATCTGAAAGTGAGACGAGCAGTATAATCCTGATCCTTTCTGCCTTTTACCGAAAGCCCTATCGCCTTTTTTTTTATCTGCCAATAAGAAAGTAACTGCAGTAGTCTAGATGGTCCAAGGTCACGTTTGTTTAGGTAGACGGCACGATACGCAGCCCTCAATGTTCACCAGCCTCGCAGCAAGATTTCTTTCCAGCTTACGACGTAACAATAATGAATGCACACCTCTCGGCGAAGGAAACGGCATCACGCATTATCAAGTGTTGTGACATTAATCTTAGTGGTTAAAAAGGGGGCAGATTCTGACTGGCTCCTGTCCCATTGGCACCTTTATGCACTGAGAAACGAAAGTACGCTGCGCTAGTGTCGAGTTGGAGGTAGCTTCAGGCAAACCAAGCAGTTTTTTTCGTTCTGCCATAAATCACACAAAAGACGCAGACACAGGACAAGATAGTTGCACGAAGACTTCAACCCGATTTGTCTTTAGTTCAGCGTCGCGCAGTGTCTTGAGGCTTCGAATATCCCGCAAATATTATGGATGCTAGCCTTTCTATCCCTTCGCGACAAAGCGGCCACACTGGTACGGCGTTGGTCAGAGTGGTTTAAGAGCCACTGCAGACATCAGAATTAGCTAGCGTGCTTGAGAAAAGAATAACAGTCATAACCGAACCAGCGATAACCGAGGCAAGATATCTTAGGCTGTTTTCGCCTCTGGGATTGCTATTGCGTACATCTACACTTTCTAGTTCACGAGTTTATACAAATGCCATTGAATGTTGAAGTAACCACCTGGGAAGCGTACACGTTTACGCTTTCTTAATTATTATGTCACTTGTTCTTCGTTGTGAAAAATATGTTTCTCTAATCGGTTTTTTGTACCATTTTTCAAAGTTTGTCGCCGAATAATTATGGGTGTACAGGTGCGTCTTCGAAGCGCAGGTCGGAGGCCGTTGATCAAAGACGCGTCACGGCAGGCACACACCCAGAGTCACTCCGGAACCAGCACAGCACTTCGTTCACCTCTTCGTCGCACCGCGTGAACGGATGCCGGTCGTTCCCATTACAGTTACCTCCCCGGCGAAAAGGAGCCATCCTGGCGACTTACGGGGACGAAAGAGTTGGCGGGTCATAGTAGGGCTTAAGACACTCGACGTGTACAGTTTCACGCCCCCGGCGACGATGATCCGGAGATGGGTTAAGGGGCTCAACTACGTAATTCACGGGAGAAGTTTGTTGTAGAACGCGGTAAGGGCCGTGATAGCGGGAAAGCAGTTTCGTGGCGAGGCCGGGAGTAGAGGAAGGCACCCAGAGCCAAACGAGTGCACCGGAGGGATATGACACGGGAGGGTCCGAGGGGTCCCGAAGGTGCTTCTGGTGCCCCTGCAGTTGTGTGGTGAAAGAGCGCGCA
Source organism: Amblyomma mixtum (assembly GCF_055824585.1). Taxonomy (NCBI): domain Eukaryota; kingdom Metazoa; phylum Arthropoda; class Arachnida; order Ixodida; family Ixodidae; genus Amblyomma; species Amblyomma mixtum. The sequence goes on from NC_143013.1 coordinate 102,014,220, forward strand.
AGTTGTCGACATTCTTCGGCAAACATGTGAGCGTCGGAAAGGGATGTGGTCTCGGAAGGCTCAGGACGGTAGGGGAGGATGGTGTCCATGGTGGATGTAGGCCCGCGACCATATAAGAGAAAGAAAGGGGAGAATCCCGTCGTTGTCTGCGTAGCCGTATTATAGGCGTAGGTTACGAAAGGAAGTACTTTGTCCCAGTTGGAGTGGGCGGTATCAACATACATGGCGAGCATGTCACTGAGTGTGCGGTTGAACCGCTCAGTCATGCCGTTGGTTTGTGGGTGATAGGCGCTGGTACAGCGATGAACGATTTGGCATTCCTTTAGCAGCGCCGCGACGACTTCCGAGAGAAAAACACGGCCACGGTCACTGAGCAGTTCTTTCGGGGCTCCGTGACGAAGAACAAGACGGTGTAGGATGAAAGAAGCAACATCCTGTGCGGTAGCAGATTGGAGAGGCGACGTTTCTACGTAGCGGGTGAGGTGGTCAACGGCCACGATGACCCAGCGGTTGTTAGCCGAACTCGTTGGAAGCGGACCGTAAAGATCGATGCCGACGCGGTCAAAGGGGCGGGCAGGGCAGGGTAACGGCTGCAATGGAGCGGGGTCGTGGCGGGGAGGGTTCTTGCGACGTTGGCAGGCTGTACATGACCGAATGTACTGACGTACGAAGCGGTACATACCGCGCCAATAATAGCGCAGACGCAGGCGAGCATACGTTTTCAATACACCGGCATGGCCGCATTGTGGATCGGCGTGGAAAGAGGCGCAGATCGCAGCACGGAGGTGGCGAGGAATCACCAACAGCCACTTCCGCCCGTCGGAGAGGTAGTTACGCCGGTATAAGAGGCCATCACGAACGGCAAAATGGTGGGCTTGGCGACGAAGAGTCCGGGACGAAGAAAGTGGCGAGGGATTAGACAGTAAGGTGAGGAGGGAATTGATCCAAGGATCCTGCTGTTGTTCGGAAAGCATATCAGGGACACCGAACGACGAGAAATCGCAGGCACAGACGAGGGCAGAGGCGGAATCGCAAGGGAGTGGTGAACGGGAAAGTGCGTCGGCGTCGGAGTGCTTGCGTCCAGAGCGATAAATAACGTGAATATCAAATTCCTGGAGACGTAAAGCCCAGCGGGCAAGTCGGCCAGAGGGATCTTTGAGCGAGGATAGCCAGCAGAGAGCATGATGGTCGGTGACGACATAGAACGGCCGGCCGTAGACGTAAGGGCGGAACTTGGCAATCGCCCAAATGACGGCGAGACATTCTTTTTCTGTGACAGAATAGTTGGATTCCGCCTTGGTGAGGGCGCGGCTGGCGTAAGCCACAACATATTCCGGATGGCCAGACTTCCTTTGGGCAAGAACTGCGCCCAACCCCACACCGCTCGCGTCAGTGTGAATCTCGGTCGGACAGCCGGGATCAAAATGGCGGAGTATTGGGGGGGATACCAGGAGGCGACGTAAAGTGGTGAATGCTTCATCGCAAGCGGGGGGACCAAGACGATAGATTCGGGCTGCCGGCAAGAAGCTGTGTTAAAGGTGCAATGATACAGGCGAAATTCCGGATGAAGCGGCGGTAGTAGGAACACAAGCCTACAAAACTGCGAAGTTCTTTTAAGGTGGTCGGTTTGGGAAAGTCAGCGACGGCGCGGAGTTTGGCAGGGTCAGGAAGGACGCCATCTTTGGAGATGACATGGCCTAATATCGGCAGTTTCGTGGCACCGAAGTAACATTTCTTCAGGTTTAGTTGTAGCCCGGCAGCAGTAAGGCACGTGAGAACGCGCTGGAGGCGTAGTAAATGAGAAAAAAAATCTTTGGGAAAAACGACAATGTCATCCAGATAGCACAGACACGTTTCCCATTTGAGCCCGCTGAGAATATTATCCATCATTCTCTCGAATGTGGCTGGAGCATTGCAGAGGCCGAATGGCATGACATTGAATTCATACAGGCCGTCGGGGGGACGAAAGCGGTTTTAGGTCGGTCAGCGGCAGCCATGGGTACTTGCCAGTAGCCAGAGCGTAAGTCTAAGGACGAAAAATACTCCGCTCTCTGCAAGCAATCTAGTGCGTCGTAGATTCGGGGAAGAGGATAAACATCCTTGCGAGTAATCTGGTTGAGACGACGGTAGTCCACGCAGAACCGAATGGAGCCATCTTTTTTCGTCACCAGGACAACAGGAGAGGCCCAAGGGCTGTGAGAGGGCTGTATTATGCCGCGCTGTAGCATATCGTCGACATTGTCACGGATGACGCGGCGCTCTGTGGGCGAGACGCGGTATGGTCGCTGGCGCAAGGGGGCGTGCGTACCTGTGTCGATTTCGTGAGAGACGGCAAACGCACGGCCCAAAGATGGTTGGGAAAGGTCAAAAGACGTGCTGAAGCGCTGGAGAAGTGTCAGTAGCTGGTCACGTTGAGCGAGCGGAAGGTCGGCAGCGATGGCGCGTTGAAAGACGTCGACGGGAAGCGGATCGGGCGTGGTCGCACAAATGTCCAGGAGAGCAACCTCGGGACAGGCACGGTGAGCGGAGAACTCGTGGGCAAGAGCAGAGTCCAGTTCATCGACACGACCGAGGCATTCACTGCGAAGGAGAGAGGACGGGCAAACAAAAGGGTTGGACACATAAATGGCACAGTGACCATCGGAAATCGTGAGAACGGCGAAAGGAATCAGAAGGTGGTGTCGGCGGGTGGCAGCTGTGGTGGGTGTGAAGAGAACAGGGCTACTGAAGGCGGAGTCAGGTAGGAGCGGGACGAGGGCAGAAGAGAAGGGAGGTATGGCGGTGTCGGCAGCTACGAGAAGTTTAGCGGTGGGCACTGGCAGGTCGCACACGGAAACGTCACCGAAGATAGCGCGAGTTCAGCACGAGCACAATCAATCACTGCACGGTGGGTTGAGAGGAAGTCCCATCCTAGGATGAGATCGTGAGAGCACGCACTCAGCACAACAAACTCGATGATATATGCTATGTCGTTGACAGAAACTCGTACCGTGCAGGCTGCGATGGGGTGGATGCGCTGTGAGCTGGCCGTACGGAGCGAAAAGTCAGACAGGGGCGTCGTCACCTTGCGAATTTTGCGGCGAGGAGAGTCACTAATCACAGACACAGCAGCGCCCGTGTCAACGAGCGCGAGAACAGGGACACCTTCGACAATCGCATGAATCACGTTGGCGGGAGGAAACGGAGGACTTGGCGAGGTCGCAAAAGACGCAGTTCTTGCCTCCGGAACTGCGGCAGTTAGTTTTCCTCGCGGATGGGTTCCGGTCGCCGAAGCATTGGGGAAATTGAGCGGCGGCGAGGGGAAGGCGAGCGGCGAGTAGAATACTGGGAGCGAGGCATAGACGAGCGAGAAGAGCTATTGGTCAAGGGCGGCTCGGGATCGTATCCGTACGGATGCACAGCCTCCCCAGAGCAAGGCAAGCGCTGACGGCAGAGACGTGCGACGTGCCCTGGAAGCCCACAAGCGTAGCAGATGGGCCGATTATCGGCGGTGCGCCAAGGGTTCGTAGGGTGTCGTCGTGTGCGAGGAAACGAGGCTGGGGGAAGTGGGATGGACTGGGGTGGAGCATAATAGGCAGGGCTGCTGCGATACGTGGGGGAGTCAAGCGAGCCCGGTGTCCGGGTGACGGCTTCAGCATAGGTGAGTGGTGCTGCGACAGGAGGAGGCGGGGGGCTGGATGGCAGGACTGCAGCGACCTGCTCCTGAACAACACGGCGGATAGTCGGCGCAAGGGAGGGCGCGAGGTCGGCACTAGGGCACACAGGGTCTGGAACGTGATGGAGAAGAGAAAGCTGGCGGGCGACTTCCTCGCGTGTAAAATCTTTTACGCGCTCCATGAATAGGGATTGGTCCGAAGACGAGGGATCAAGAGACAAGCCAGCAAGACTCTCGGTAGGCGCACCAGACTGCCGCGTAGAAGCGCGTTGCTTGCGCAACTCGTCATAGCTCTGGCACAGCTCGATGACGGCACTGACGGAGGTGGGATTCTTCGCCAGGAGCATTTGGAAAGCGTCATCGGCTATCCCTTTGAGAATGTTGTTAACTTTGTCAGTCTCTGGCATCGAAGGGTTCACGCGCTTACATAAATCGACGACGTCTTCAATGTAGCTGGTGAATGTTTCAGCCGGTAGCTGGGCTCGAGCACGGAGACGTTGCTCGGCGCGAAGTTTCCGCACGGCGGGGCGGCCGAAAACGTCCGCGAAGCTTGCCTTGAATGAAGACCAGGTGGGAAGGTCGGCCTCATGGTTACGAAACCATAAGTTTGCAACGTCTGTGAGGTAGAAAAGGACGTTGCTCAACTTCACGGCGTCGTCCCACCGGTTTTAAGTGCTGACGCGCTCGTAGGAGGCCAGCCAATCGTCGACGTCCTGGTCGTCCGTACCGCTAAATGGGGAAGGGTCGCGCTGGCGTTGGACTCCGGAACAGAGGACGGTGGGAGGGATGGCCGGCGATGGCTGCGTCGAAGTGTTTGGCATTGTTGGCGGTGCAAGTTGCGTTCCGCTCCGAAGTTCCAGGTTGAGCACCGGGACGGGGATCGAAGCACCTCCACCAAGTGTACAGGTGCGTCTTCGAAGCGCAGGTCGGAGGCCGTTGATCAAAGACGCGTCACGGCAGGCACACACCCAGAGTCACTCCGGAACCAGCACAGCACTTCGTTCACCTCTTCGTCGCACCGCGTGAACGGATGCAGGTCGTTCCCATTACATGGGAATTTCTTTCTCGTTGCCTTTTGAATATAAACGACTGATTAAACAAACAAATCGAAAGCATGAGCTCGTGAACCGCAGGGGGGGGGGGGGGGGGGGAGTTGATGCGTTTACAGATTCGGCGGAGGAGTGATATGAGGAAATGAGCGCCCACAAGGTTATGAACAAGCAAAAAAAAAAACGCAAGTGCGTGAAAGCAGTCCAGCATTCTGAACTTCTGACCGAGTGGCTTGAGTGTTCAACGTTGCCTATTGTAAGCCTCACAGAAGATCACTTCAAGCTACTCCGCGGTAAAGGGCACGATGGATCCACGCACGAAGAGATTGTAAACACGCTTGTTGCGAGGCGCTTTAAAGACTAAGGATCATGTTCATTCGAAGGTTAAGAACATATGGATAGTAAGGCTGCGTGTCTGCACAGGTGTCTGCACAGCTTTAACAAGAGTACTTAGGCAGTGCTTCATGTGTCCTAAAAATAGATGCTAAGAACGTTATCAGCACTGGGCAGGCTGGAACTTCGGAAAATATCGAAACTTCGCGTCTGGAAGGATATGCGGAGAGCACAAAGGCATTTGCAACCGTAGCGTGCTTGCAACAAAACGCTTTTAATAGCAGTGTATGTGTGCTGGCCTCTTCCACTTCTCTCTCATATACGAGGTGTGCACGCAACTATGATCGCAGCAGTCTGTCGGCAGTAGTTGTTAAACAAGGAATTATGAATGTCATAAGAGTTTCATGAAGCTGTGTTGAAAGTACCAGGGATATGACTTAAGTTTCTACTTTGTATTCTATGCACTGTAGTGTCTTCCGGATGGTAGAACATGAGCGTACAAGAAAAACATACTTTCAGAAATGCACAGTATCGATTCTTGTAGCAATAGGACTAGGCAGCATGCCTTCGGGACGTAAACGTAAATCAGAATATAAAGCAGGATGGTATAAAATAAAATTGCTGATTTGACTTCCTTCTTTGATCTGTGGATCAGAAACAAGATAATCATATAGCAGATGGTGGAGGAGGTAATTCATAGCTTTATGGCTCTTTATTTCTTGACCGATAAACATGACGTTCTATGGTAGCGTGTGCGTGCTGTTGGCAGTTTATACGGTAACCAAGCAACCTCTTCGGATGATCACGCATTTAGAAGCATTTGAAAGCAGGTTTGCTTTATCTTCGTACTTTTATTTTGTTTATGTCACTGTCTCTGGCATATTTTTGCGTGGACTGCGAGCATCGTTGTTCCACTCTTCGAGGAGTGCACTTTAATTGGGATGTGCAGTCCTATTCATATTCTAGGGATGTTATTTTCACAGATTCACGGAAAGTATTCACGATGAGTTTACTTGAGATTCGAAGCTACATAGATAAACGGCGTGTATTGAATGCAGTAAAGAAGTGTTTTAACTTGTTGGCCTAATGAACTATTTTCAGCTGTTTCAGCACATTTGGTGAAAACGACTATGGGGTAAGCGAATTCAGTGCGTTTTACGAACTTTATCAAAAACAGAGCATCCCCCCAAATCCGGGATTTGCGCGAGGTTCAGGTGTCCGCCGACATATGTGAGACAGATACTGCGCCATTTCCTTTCCTGAAAAACCAATTTACCAATTTACCAAAGGTGCTTGTTCATATGCCAGCGCTTTTAGCTCACTTTTGCTCAAATTTTACCGCGCGGTATCCGAATGTCATTTTGACATTTAGAAGAGGTGCGTCAGTCGAGCAAATATGCTCCAATTCCTACAATGGAGAAAAACATTCCGAAGGTCGCAGCCAACACGAAAATAACACAGATTACGAAATTCATTACACGTAGCAACCTACGCGCGACACAGCAAGAGGTAGTGAGAAATTGGTTTTCTGAAAGGAATGTAGGGGGACGGATGTCATGCGCTATCTCTGGCTTTAAATGCACATAAAGCTAGCACAGCCGACTTTAGAGCAGCCATCCGCAAGGTGTAGTCATCAGAGGCTCCACGATGAGGACTTTCCTAGGCTTTTCCCTGGTCGCCTGCTTTGCAAGCATCTTGGTCATGGGCAAACTGCCACCCCCTGGAGGACCACAGAGCCTTCAAATCGAACCGATCGACGTCTTGAAGGTGGTTATGAAGTGCTGAACCTTAGGGATAGCAAGGACTTCAGATGTATTTCTGTCACAGTATTTAAACTATAAAAGTCTCCGAAATTATGTAGTACCGATTGCTCCAGAAGCAATCTGTCTGGTTTTAAGATCCAGTTTGTCATTGTCTGTGGCGATATCTAGAGAGCAAGAATAACTGGGCATTAATTTAGCGGATGGGTTTCCTTGTTAATCGTATTGAGTGATAGGATTAAGAACAGGTAGTTGCAGATCATGATAGTTTACTGTATTCACCAACAAGAAACACTTCTTGAATGCTTGCAAGGTTGAAGGCAGTATGGAGAATGGTATAATGTTTTGTGAAATCGAAAGAAAACCCACTTGAACTATTTGAGCTTCACCGCGAAAAAGGAATTTAGCGACGGCTCACTTTTCCTTGTCGCTAATGAGCGCCATGAAAAAAATTATCAGATCTATGCTTACCGGCATAGCGCGTAATCAGCGAAAGCTGATTGACAATAGAGCCTGAGAGGTCCTGAGTGGCAGGCCCATTTCGACATTGCGACTGCCAAGTTGGACGCCTCACAGGCCCGTTTTGGCGCCTGTATGCACTCGTGCATATTCAGCTTTCCTCCGCTGACGGTCTTCGGTTCGATCTCGTTCCCCACACGCTTCACGGACTGCACGGCCCGCTTGCACGAAGCAAATAGTCTAGTTCCCTGTACTAACTTATTCGCTGTGTAAAGCCTCCATTGGTTTTGAAGAAACCCGCCGCGGTGGCTCAATGGTTACGGTGCTCGGCTGCTGATCCGAAAGACGCGTGTTCGATCCCGGCCGCGGCGGCCGAATTTCGATGGAGGCGAAATTCTAGAGGCCCGTGCGCAGTGCGTTGTCAGTGCACGTTAAAGAACCCCCAGGTGGTCGAAATTTTTAGAGCCCTTCACTATGCCGTCCCTCATAGCCTGAGTTGCTTTGCGACGTTAAACCCCAACAAACGAACGAAACGAAAAGGTTCATAACTGGCTCCCTGGGTCAGTGGACACCTCAATCGCGCTTTGTGATATATGGCGGCGGTGTCTGAACATGCGTTACACTGCTGCCGTTGACCGCTTAAATTACTTCTATTAAATCACTTCTACAAATATATCAAATATTTAGTTGTAAAAATATAGCATTTCCTCATGCGCAGGCTTCTTGCGTTCTTACGTTGACGAGCCGCTCATTACGTACAATTTTCTGCTCTATGGCGTAGCGAGAGCCTGCGTTGAGGCACTTTTCACAGCAGAGCTAATTTTAAATGGCTTCTGCAGTGCTGCTACTGTCATCGTTCGAGACCGTATCATGCGACTATCGCCACAAAAAATAGCCTTTCATGTCCACCAAAAGTGATCAGACAAGATTGGAAAAGAGATCCTATGAGTGCTATGTATATGCCACAAATTTTTTATGTGCTGAACCAAGGTGACGGCACAAATGAAGGAATGGGGCCTAGCTTTGCAAGAAACGCCGCAGGTTTTTGGAGACAATTGACTGACATAGATACTCAAACTGCCTTCTATGTTGTGGGCCGTTCGCGCTTTATGTGACGGCAGCGACGCTTCGCCGTGGCGACAAATAGATATATTGACCAGTTATGGTCGACGAAACATTCAAGAGTTTGGAAAATTCCGATAGGTGTCCAGGAGTCGGAGCGGCTGCGGCATGGAATCTATTGGTCTGCACAGAAGTATGCGTGGTACAGTCCAATGTAGCGCCCTATATGCGGCAGAAAAATATTTCATACTGATGCCTACTGTGGGTAGCACAACTCTCCGCGAATATGTGTTGCCGGTTGCATGTGTTTATTAGGAGTCCTACGAGTCACTTCGGGAAATTGATTACTGAATGGAAGTTTTTGGACGGTTATTGCTGTTTCCAAATACTGATAATTTTATGTCGAGGGGCACTACACAAGTTATTTTCGCAAGCTTTAAGATCTCGAAGGAATTCATTGTTTTGATAAAAAAACCTTTTATTTGTTCCTGTTTTTTATTCGATGGAAAAGCGACGGCTTCAATTATGAAAAAAGTATTATAATCAGAAACCTAAAAATTGGACAATATGCGTTCGCCGTACTCTTAGTGTCGAGACTATGCACTACAAGAAATACTAGTTCTTACCGGTTAAACACACAGCCTGGAAATACAAGATACCTTCCTTAATTCATACACCAAACTGACCGCTCAGCACAAGCAAATCTAACGGGCTGGAGAAAATTGGCCTCTTCTTTTACAAGGGCGGAGGTTTGAAGTGTTGGCACCATGTTGACGTTTTTATGCATTCAGAATTATTTTGCTGTAGACCATCGCCAAATTCGAGTACCTCGTCGCCATCTCGGATTCGGACAACGACACGATCTTTGAGTGCCTGCAAGCGAGGAGAGAAGACTTTGACCCCGAAGCTCATACGGTTACTTACGTCTGGATCTTCCCTTCAACTGGGTATGCGATCCTTAGTTGCTATTTTGCGCCTAAAGATATAGCGGTAAGCAGTATTAATGCACAATCAACGCTGTCATGATCCCCACCAACCGGTTGCTAAGACCACTGTGAAAAAATGTGTTCTCCAAGGGATTTGCCATTATTCAGCAGAGTAGTAATTTGGGCCTGTTGGTAGTTCATGATGAGGAAGTTAGAGCGCAAAAAAGCACGCCAATTCACTAGATAAAGGCTATAGCTCGAACCTCCCACCCCATTGTAAGGACTGAAAATGTCTACCGCTGCTGAAAAGCACCTCGGTAATCGGGAGGCATCAAGGTAGGCTCGAACGTGAGCTGTTTGAAGCCGCTAAGATCGCTCAGAATGATCTATGCATCAGCACGCCCTCAGTGCACATGACTCCAAAAGAACATCGATTTTTGTTATCACAATGTGTATAATCTTAACTATTTTGAACCATGTATGCCTTCACCACCTTCTGCGCACTTGCCTCAGGGTTTAACAACAACAAGTTTAGGAGACAACAGGTTTAGCGCATGCGCGGCGGCCCCGCTAGGTTCCCTTCCCGCGCTTCAATAAAGCAGTTGTTGAAAGTTAGCGCTTGTCTCGTCCACGTCTCCACTTTGTCTTTGTTTTTTGCGCTCTAACTTCCTCATCTTGCCATTATTCGTGGCCTTCCATGCTTAGCCGCACAGTCGTAGCTTCCGTGGAGATTTCCTTACCTCGTTATTCTACACCAATATTTGCAGGCATCAATTATTCTCTTTCTCTTGGTGCCAAGCTCGCCTAATCGCCAAATAGCTATCATTTCTAGTCTGTATATGAGCCTCCAATGCCTGCTTTCTGGTCTTAATATTCGACGACATCGGTGCTGACACTAATTTTGACGACTCTGCAGTTGACGGTTGTTCGTTCCCTACCGGCTTCATTCTCCTCGTCCTGAAATACACATTTTTGATGCCCCCCCCCCCCTCTCCCTCTCACCTTTTCTCTCGGATCTGTTACAGTACATTTACATTTTACATCCGAAAAAAAAAAAACACTGGCTTACGAAGCCAGCCATGGTGCACGTCTCCAGAACAGTTCTTTCATCCGGGGCTTTTTACACTGTCCTGAAATCCCAGTTCAGTTCAGGCAGCCCATCGCTGTCCCATTCGCTACCAGACTGATACCCGTGAATGCGCGCTGAGGAGCTCAAATCCATAGCCATAGAGCCTTCATGAGAGGCAGCGCAAATTTTTGCCTTGCGATTGGCTCGCTAGCTCCTGTTTTTGCGGACGACATAGTCCGGGCCTGCAGCACAGTATAAATGGCTTAAATTAGCTGATTGTTCATAGAATCACACAATGCAATTGAAATTTCACAACGATACTGCATCTAAACAAAATATGCGTTTTTATAAGGAGTTCCTATTACAGCCTATCCGCCTCGAGAGCCTTGAGGACGGAGGAGTTCTTTCTAAAAAACACCTTCTCAGTAAAACGACAAAGAAAAGGAATAGAGGACCGCATATGCCGTACATACGACGAAAGCCAACAGCCAATGCAACGGTGCACTCCACATGTTAGTACTGCGCAGAGACCGTTTTCCCAAATGCGCTGTTCTAATACGGGGGCAGGCCGACGACAAATAGAGTGTAAACTGTTTGATAGCCACCATCACTTTTGAAATAACAGCAGCAGAATGCAGTGTCCAAGTGGACTATGTGAATTATTAATAAGGCCGGAGTGGAGCCAAAAAATAAAAAATCAATAAAAAGAGCTTTGACTCAAATCGAAATTTTGGGGCTGCGAAAAGAATAGTCTTTATGAGCTGTGGCTTATGTATAGCCAGGGTCTTTCAATGGTAAGCCGCCGCGGTGGCTCAGTGTTATGGCGCCTGGTTGCAGACCCAAAAGACAAGGGTTCGATCCCGGTCGCGGCGGTCGAATTTCGATGGAGGTGACATGCTGGAGGTCCGTGTACTGTGCGATGTCAGTGCACGTTAGAAAAACCCAAGTGGTTGAAATTTCCGGAGCCCTTCACTACGGCGTCCCTCATAGCCTGCGTCGCTTTGGGACGTTAAACCTCCATAAAACAAACCATCCCTTCCAAAGCAACCACAACTGAAGCTAAAAGCGGAACACAAAGTACTTAGACAGCTAAAGCCAGATGGACGAGAAGCCGGTGTAAATCGCAACTAATTAAAATAAACCGAAAACATCAAGCAAAATTGCGTTACAGAAGTGAACAGCAGCTGCTCATCTGCGAGAGACTTGGGGTTGGATGACACAAAGCGAGTCTGTGTTGTTAATCAGACATTCTTCTATGGTTACGGCAGGGAGTTGGCTGCATGTAGTATCCTTGGGTGACTAGGAACCAATGGGCCTTAGCAAGACATCCACATCGCGCTGCTGTATGCCAATGCAACGAGGTAGACAATGCGCTATAATGCCGCGCGAGCGTAGTTTCAGACAGTTGCCTCACTGGCTGACGTATACTACCCCAAATGTGTGCATGAACTCATAACTTTGTCTTTCTGGGTATTATCACATGTATTATCACGGAAGCTGAAGAAATCGGTATTGCCATGGCTATCGCTTCAGGCAAGAAGCATGCCATAGCCCTGTGAGACTCTCAAGCCAACCTTCGCCGGTATGCTGCAGGGCACCTGACACCAAGATCTATTCACTCACTTTCATGCCACAAGTAAAGCTGGTCGGTCCAGACCTCTGGACATGAGTAAGCAGAAGGTGTGGCTTGTGTGAAGGTGTGGTCCACGTTTTATGCGGTTAAGCAATTTACTATGATAGGACAGATGCGCATTCGGGTTTCTGTTTCCGGAATGGCAACAATTAAAGCTACCCCGCGTGGAATATCACGCCTAGTAAGTTTGGTAATCTGACGGCAGTCACAATTTAACCATTAATGGTCCGGATCAGCGGGAAATCTGGTTTGCAGAAGTTGTCGGAGTTAGGTGCAAAAAATTGGGATTGGTAGAAAAAGGGCGAACATCGCTCGCCGAGCGGTAGATTTCAAGTGTGAATAAACATGAGAAAACTTGTGATTAGAAGGTCGTAATCTCGATTGAAACTTTCGTAGCACATTAGGTATGGAAAGTAAATCAACTGCACTGATAAGGAAATTGTACTAATTAAACTTGAATAGAACCCCTGGCCCTCGAGTTGCGTGTCAAGCACTGTACCGCTAGGCCACGCAGGAACCATTTGTTTTTTCCGAAAACAAAACATGCTTATTTAGAGTAGTATATTCAGAACAGGGATAAAAAGAAGGCTACAAGGATCTAAAAATTTTAACATTCGTGTTTAACATAGGCAGGCACTTAAAAGTAACATTGCAGGAGAGGTTATGTCAGAGAAAGGGAGGTATCTCAGGATGGAAAATGGTTTTTGTCCCGTAGAAAGCCGGTAAAGCTTGGCCGTGAAAATGGAAAGTATTTGATATCCCGCTATACTCTATTCTGCCCGAATAACTATAAATAAAACAAGTCGTTGTCCAGACTCCACTCAGTGTGGGCTGTGTGCATGTGGCGATCCACAAGTGAGCCAATGCGTCCATCAAATATTTTACGGAGCCATTCACGAGGCTGTGTTCGCCTCCACATCCTCGTGAACCTTGAACTGAAACAAAGTTCTGCGGTTTTCGCAGTTCCGGACTGAGTGTGACCCTAGGCCATGCTAGTGCGGTCGCACGCCTTGGTTAGAGCGGTGCTATGTATATACGTCGTGCGGAATTCTATATAATGATTGTGATCGTGAAAGAGGAAACGGTGTCCGTGCCTGCATGGCCAAGAGGAACCGTTGAAGGGAGCCCTTAACTATGTCGTGGTGTACACTTAAAGGGGCCCAGAAACACAATCTTAGTTAGCCTGTTGATTGCATACAGTGAGTTATAATGGTGCTATTAGCGTCGGTAATACCCAGTACATTCCGTTTTTTAATATTTTAATGTCCTCCCAAAAACAACTTCATGGCTCTGATCTTGTCGCCACACAGTGGCGGGTTTTTAGCAGCGGATATGACATCACCTGGCGCGAGCTTGATGACCGGACAAACAGTAAATATACTGCAAATTGTGTGAATAAATAGAGACACATTTTGTCACCTGTCTGCGTTTTATATTAGATCAACAAAACCAACTTGCTTGTCTTAGATAAAAGCCCTGCAAAGCAAGTAAAATAAAAATAAACCACCAGGGGCGCTTTGGCATGGAAACAACGCTGCCAGTCTCAGCAAGAACGAGTTACAGAGAGCAGGCAACCATGGAGTACAAACTTCCGCGACGTGCTCTGGCTGGCTGTTTTGATTGGTTGCGCCAGGTGCAGTCATTGGGAGAGCGAAATAGGGGTGGGAAGCCCCGCCAAAATCGAGTTGAGGGCAGCGTTTTGTTTGCTTGTATTTTGAAATTTCTTCACTGAATAACTCCCGTCCCTGTGCATCGATTCCTGTAATTCTATTTAAGTCAGCATCTGTGTGACATAAAGAACCCACCTGAAGTATAGCCGGTATTCCCCCAGGCAGTGTTTCGCAGCCCCTTTAAGGTGAAGATTAAATGTGCCCCAGATTTTTTGCACGACGTCTATTGTGCACAGACGCGGCAGATACAGTGCCTTACTTTGCACTCTATACACTAATAAGCCTATATGGGAGCAAAAAGAATGAACTGCCCTCTAGCGTACACCCTCTTAGAAAAGGGTGCGCGCTAGAGGGCAGTTCACTCCCTTTTAACTCCTATCTGTTTAGAGTGTAGGGAAGCCATTATCAAATGCAGGCTCCGTGGTGTTTCCTTAACTTTTTTAGGATCAACCACAGATATTATTGAATCTCACAGGTGGGTCCACGAAAATAATCTGGCTCCATTGCGAAAACTTGTCGCTATAGGAGAGAAGTTTTATTTCTACTATAAGTATCATTGCATTTCGGAGTCTGACCCTGTCTTGGCGTTTCGTGGATGGCCGACAGTGTCTTTTCTATTCTGTCATACACGAAGAAGGCGAAATGTTTTCCAAGAGTATATGTATAAAATTTAAATATCAATTTCTTGCATTCTTCTAGGGAAGAATTACCGCTCCACGTAAAAATTGGGGACACTCCCGGGACAGTTTCTGTTACCGTAGCTGAAGGTAAGCAACTCAGCGTTTCACACTCATTCATAGAGCGCGAAAACTTCTTTGCCTTTTCATTAACTGCGCATTGTAAGTCTTTAAAATACAACAGCCCCCATGTTACCACGCGCGTAGTAATTATTAGAGGAGGCACTGTGCAAATATTTGCTGGTAATATAAAGTGGCCAAACGGACCTTGTAGGTCAGAATCGTCTTTTCTTGGGCTAGTTGGTTTTTCATGCTGTAGGTGTTTGCAGCGCGCACGAAACAAGGACAGACAGAAAAGGGAACGAAACAGAGGACCTTGTAGGACGCCACGACGCATCCAGATAGAGAACACCAGGCGCAAATTAGGCAGTGATCTGCCTAGTTAGAAAAAAAGTTAAGTATTAGAATTCAGTTTATCCCTTTGCTAGTTGGCATGACTTGGCTGTATATTGGCTTCCATCAATACTGGTGTTACTATGCCGCAGAAAGCTCCACATTATCTAAAAATTGTTGTTTTAAAATTTTGCACCTTTTAAAAAAGGACACCTGGAATATGTAGTATAGTACAGCTTGACCGAAGGAATTTTTTTTTGGCATGCAATTCCTTCAGGAAAAAACTCTTTTGGAAAAGAAAGGCAAAATTCAGCCTCGTAATTTGCAGCGAATCTTCACAAGTGCTTCCTGGGAAAGTTGATCCTAATTACGGTGCTCTATAAAAAGGGAAGGATAAATCATGCTGTTTTCCCCTGAACATGGAAGTCATTTTTATATAAACTATTCAAAGGGGCCAGCTGCACCTACAATGTCAGAGATCACTAACAGGATAAAAATATCGGCTACAAATTAAAAAAAATTACACATGTTACAACCGCTTAAATTTGGAAGTATGACGAACACATATGTACAAAAAGGAATCTACGATGAGCAGTTACATTCTCAGACTGGCAAGAACAAACACAGCTACGGCACCGCTTTCCTGTTACCGGTTAGCAAGAACCATGCGTCGTTAAACGGTGTTCCTGGAGCATTTTTTAAAACCCTTGAACATCGTAAAGCATTTCCGAGGTGCTAAAGATTTCTTTGATCGAAGTCGGCCCACGAATGAATTTATTCTTCTAGAAGCATGCCTTTTTCTGCAGACCCCGGTAAGCATATCTAGCTCTCAGCATTTCAATGTTCAGTCCGACCCGACCCACCCTAGAAGAATAAATGATAGACCTTAAAAACGAGCACTTGCGTCGCAGAGCACGTCAATGCAAGCCAATTTCGAGAATTTTTTGGTGAAGGCCACTCCAGTAGCGTTTGATGCTCATCTGCAGTTGATGCGAATAGCAGCATCTGCGGTTATCATAGCATGCAGTAAGAGTAGCCCTCGACGTAGAATGAAAAGAAAATATGTAGGCACTTGAGCAATTCTCATGATGTGTAATCGCGAGAGCGGTGTCTCTGATTTTCTTGAGTTCCCACTGCGGTGGTCGCCTCTGCTCCGCTTATCGTTGTTAGTCGCTCTTGTAGCTCCTGGTTGTCCTGCCGCCTTGCTCGCTGCGCTGCTGTGTTCGCTGCTTGGCTGCTCGCCGGAGACTTGAGATGTGCATATTACATTGCTGTAGCGTCTGCAGCTCGCTCTACCTTTCCCGTTGCGGGCAACCGGAGGGGGGGGGGGGCACTGTTTCGCTGCAGCAGTTCGCTTCGCACGTTTCGCTGCGTTGCGATGGGCTCTTACGTCGGCAGTGAACTGCAGCCTCTGGCCGCGCCTTGCTGTCTTCCCTGATGATGAAGACGCCAGCGGTTCAACTTCGGACGATGAAGAGTTCATAGGCCGTTTGCATGAATACGGCAGTGGGCATCGTACTTCCGAGTGTATCTCGCGCAGGCGACACGCCACCGCTTACATGTACCGCTTCAAGTCTGTCGGGCTGACCCCTCAACCTGGTGGTGGTAGTGGTGGAAACGTTTATTACCAATGATGTAAATCGTGGGGGCGAAGCCTCCTACATGGCACTTGGATGCCCCCTCAATGTGAGGAGGAGGCACCCTTACAACGCGAAGGATAGCCCCTGGAGCGCAATCCTTCGGTGAGCGCTGGAGATGATCCGGCGCTGGTCTTGAGCGGACGAGCTGGTCAGAAGAGACTCCCAGTAAGACTCCGCCGCTGTTGGTGACGGGGGATGAGGGAAGGTGGGGCATGTGAGGAGGGTGTGTAAGAAGTCTCCTGGTTTGCCGCAAAGTTTGCATGATGACGGGAATTGTTCTGGGTATCGGGCATGCAGCAGTATTGGGTATGGGGCAGTCCGGGTTTCTAGTTGTCGCCAATGTGCAGCCTGAGCTATGTGCCCGTGATGGATGGGTCCAACCGCGCCCACCTTGAGTAAAGTCTGCTTTTCTATCTTGCTGAGTTGGTATTGCAGCAGCCGCAGGGCGGAGGAGGGGTGCCCTCAAAGCTGCTTCCATTCAACGTGAAAGTCGACTTGCCTTTCTCGATTCCTCCTTGCCTTGCGATGGCTTATTGCTCCAAGAGGGCTGATGAAGTCATTCGCGGGCCGCGTTTCTGGTCCGCGTGCGTGCCACGGCTTTCTGATGACTGGGATTTCCACACACTAGACAAGTAATGATCTCGCGTTAAAGACATCTTGCCTCTGAAAATAGCACAAACGATGCGCATCTCTCTGACCCATGCCTTCATTGAAGGAAACACGCATGGTAAGATCAATGGAGCGCGTACCCTGCAAAGCAGATAAAGTGTACCGGTGCAGCGACACAGCATACGCTCAGCATGCGCAGTGGGCGCTGTAATAAGAAATAATACGCCAACTATGTGCACGTACACTGTAGTCGCATCCGTAACCTTTAGAAGGTGCCAGCGGACACGTTTCAACTGAGCCGCTTCTTGAGCTCGCTTATGAAGAGCGATTAGGCTTAATGTAGTCGTCGTTCCGCAGGTGCTTTCTCAGACGCTTGTCACCGAAAACCAGAAGCGTACCAGTTGTGAGCACCACATGGGCAACTTTTTCAATGAACTTTACCACAACAGCACTATCAACAGCGATGCTTGCGTGGTTATGGCGGTCGGCTGCTGACCCGAAAGACGCGTGTTTCATCTCGGCCGCGGCGGTCGCATTTCGATGGAGGCGAAATGTCATAGGCTATTGCACTGTGCGATGTCAGTGCACGTTAAAGAACACCTGGCGGTCGAGTTATCCGGATCCTTACAGTACACCGTCTCTCATAGCATGATTCACTCCGGGGCATCAAATCTCGTTTAACAGTACCTTTTGCTGGGCTAGTTGGTATGACATTGTGTTCAGGAAAGTAAAAACAGCGCTAAATTCTGCACAAACCACACAGAAAGACGGACAGGACGGGCGCTGTCTCGTCCTGTCCTGTCCCGTCCTGTCCGTCTTTCTGTGTGGTTTGTGTAGAATTTAGCGCTGTTTTTACTTTTCTGAACACAACATAAAATCTCATAAACTGCTGTCGACAGGCAGATAACTTTAATTACATAGAGCGTACGTATTACAAAGAACATCGTGGAAACGCGCCTTCCGGCGCTGGCCTCGCAGAGATGTATGGAATTCAACCAACCTTAAGGGCATTGGCTTCCAGATGTCACTTGCCGAGTGCTCACGCGCACTGCGGAGCAAGAAAAAAAAATGGCTGAGGCTTAACTTGGTTAAGCCTGGAGAATGCGAAGCATCATCGTGTCGCGTAATTTGGAGGCGCACAACCACAGCGACGGCGCGAGGTGGGCCCCCGTTTCTCCACTGTCGTGACGTCATCGTGTCACGTGGTGTGACGTCATGTATCACGTGATTTGGAGGCGCACAACCACAGCGACGGCGCGAGGTGGGCCCCCGTTTCTCCACTGTCGTGACGTCATCGTGTCACGTGGTGTGACGTCATGTATCACGTGATTTGGAGGCGCACCACAGCGACGGCGTGAGGTGGGCCCCCGTTTCTTTACTGTCGTGACGTCATCGTGTCACGTGGTGTGACGTCATGTATCACATGATTTGGAGGCGCATAACCACGGTGAAGGGCTGAAGTGGTAGCTAAAGTAGTATGCTTCGCATAAAAAAAAGTACTTCCTGGCTGCTCTCGCCTCCTTTTCATTCCATCTTGTGCATCGTGTGCCACGGCTGCACGGAGTCCTGCTGTTCCCTCTCCTCCCCGTTGGTGGTGCTGTTCCATGGCCTGCCTCTGGGTCTTCTGGCCGTTTCAAATTTTGGTGAGGCCGTTCCGCGAGTGGGGGATTTGGCCAGGTCTTTCCCCCTTTGGATGTAGGTTCGAAGGCTTTGTAGGTTTTCCGCCATGGCTATGTCTTCCCCGGGCTCAGGTCCGGTAACCTGGTTCGCCAGTTTACCGGCTGAAAATCTGCCGCTAACATCTTTTAGTCAAAACGGTGTCAAGCTAATTCCTGTGGCGCTGGTACCTGTAGGAGGTGGTGTAATTAAAATAAAAAACTCTCGATTGATCCAGGAGCAGCTGAAGGCAGCCGCCAGCCACTATCTTGAGATTTCGGAGGTGCGACCACTTGGCAAGAGAGGAATTCTATGCAAATCGGCTGACTTGGATTGCGTTGCCGATTTGCTGCAGTGCACCTCTTTCGCCTCACTACCGGTGAAGGTATTCATTCCTGAGCAGCTAGCCTGCGTAAAAGGAATTATCCGTGGTGTGGATCCTTCCGCTACACCAGGGGAAATTCTTGCAGACTTTCATGACGCCGGTGTTGGCATCCTTTCAGTTTACCGCTGCAGCAGAGAGGCTGGACGCTCTCGAACACCAACAGAGTCGGTTATTGCAACATTTGCAGGGTACTCTTGTCCGTCCGAGATCAAAGTTTGGCCTATTGTGTATCGTGTGGACCCACTGCAGCCCCATCCTTTACAGTGTAAGAATTGCTGGCGGTTCGGTCACAGTGCCAAATCTTGCAAGTCCGCAACGCGATGTCGCCTTTGTGGCGGTGATCATGCACACGACATTTGCACTTCTGAGTCGCTTAGCTGCTGCCATTGCCACTCTGATCACACAGCTGACGACCCCACCTGCCCGAAGCGTACCGATGAGCAGAACGTTTTGGACAGTATTCAGCGTGACAGGTGCTCGCGCGCTGATGCATACGCCCGCCTTGACAGACGGCAGTGTTCATACGCAAGTATTGCCCGCACGACCACTGCTGATGTGGAGGCAGCCTTAACTAATTCCGTTGTTGCTGCGGTGGAGAAGGCTGTTGCTGGCGTACTTGACCGCATGATCAGTACGTTCAGCGATGCCTTGTCCCAGGTCATTTCCGCGCAGGCTGCTTCATCGGCTTTAAGTAACCTCAACTCGTCTACCTGTCCTCCCTCCTCTGCCACTGCTGCTATTCAGCCCACCACCCCTTCTGCCTCCACGTCCGTGGGTCTAAATGACTCTGACCACGTCCCCCTCTCTAACGCTTGTGAGTCAGATGTTGAAATGACTACTCCATCTCAGAAGCGTCGTGCTTCCTCTCCTCCTTCGAAATCGGACCATCATCATGGTAAGACTAAGAAAAGTTCGCCTGGAATTTCAAAGAAAACAGATCTGTTGAAAGAGGCTGTTGCGGCTACGTTTTTAAAGCAATAATCATGGCGGGAATATCTGTTCTCCAGTGGAATTGTCGCTCTATATCATCTTCTTTCACCGATTTACAGCAGATTATACTAAAACTTAGTGCAGATATTGTTTTAATACAGGAGTCGTGGCTCAATCCTAATCGCCCATTTGCAATTAAAAATTTCTCCGTTTTTAGAAATGATCGCCCAAACGGCAGAGGTGGGGGCTTACTAACATTGATCTCAATGAAACTGTATCATCGTGCTAAAGTGTCTCACAAAATTATGAGACCTGATTGTGAGATACTTTCCGTTGAAATCATCATTCCGCAGTGCGCCCCTGTTACGGTGGCAAATATCTACTTCCCCGCAGGAGTCCGTAGGACGGATGAGCTCGATGCGTTACTGCGCAACAGCTGACGAGTAGTTCTTGCTGGGGACTTCAATTCACATCATGTAATTTGGGGTTTCAGATCAGACTTTAGCGGGAAATTACTTTGGTCTTGGATGTCAGCAAACGGCGTGTAATGTCACAACAGTCGCGCCATAACTTACATGAGGGCTAATTCTCGATAAGCTATTGATTTAACGATAGCAGTTAATTGTACAGCGGTATCTTGGTGGTGTACAGTTGACTGCGGTACGTCCAGTGACCACTCCCCAATTACTTTCACTATTGCGTGCAGTCCAGTCAGGGCGACTGGTTCGCCACAAAAATTTATAAATACTACACTGTTCAAGAACCTCCTAGGTGAGGCCCTCTCGTCTGTTGCCCCCTCCGATAAATCTGACGAGGGACCTCAAGTATTAAATTCTGTGTTAGACGCCTCTCGGCCAGAAGTCTTTACAGTCCGGTCAGGCGTTGAAAAAAAGACTCCTTCCAGTTGGTGGAATGACGACTGCGGAAAAGCCTATCGTCAAAGGAAAGCTGCATGGAAGAGTCTAGCGCATAACCAGTGCCCAAAGAACTGGATAAATTACAAATTCTTTGCAGCCTCTTTTAGAAGAACAATATCTAAGGCTAAGGATGATTATAGTGCCAGCCTGAACACCTATCTGTCTAACCCTGTCAACCGGAAGTCTCTCTATAGATTCATGGAACGTACTCATGTGCTGCCGTCTTCTCACATCTCTCAGTCCACAGTATTGCCACCTCGGGACGAAAAAGATAAACTAGAGTCCATAGCTCAAGGTCTTGCTGTGCTTTTTCGTGCTCGCACTACCTTTCCATCAACCCCGTTTCTTTTGGGGGGAGACTTCACTAAGGTATCTGTATCTGATTTAACGTCTGTAGTTGATTGCTTGTAATCTACTGCCCCTGGAATTGACGCAGTAACAGTTGGCATGCTTAAAATCCTAATGCAAGACTTTGCCCCGTACCACTTGCAGATTGTGAACTTGTTTTTGGAAAAAGCCTGGATTCCAGAAAATTGGAAAATAGCAAAAATTATTTTACTGCTGAAAGAGCAGGGGAATGGTTTTGATCTCGACAATATTCGGCCGATAACTCTCACATCAAATTTGGTTAAGCTTGTAGAGCGGGTAGTCTTCAGCCGCCTCACGTGTCATATTCTGAGTCTTCAAGGTTTTAGCGAGGCTCAGATTGGCTTCCGCCGGGGGTGTTCGATTTGGACCGCGCACATAGACTTCGAGAGCCGTATTAAGGTTGCTATGAGGCAAAATGAGGTATCAGCTCTGGTTACTTTAGATATTGCAAAGGCTTACGACAGCGTTGAACACAGCATTTTGCTTCATAAACTGGCTAATGTACAATCCCCTTTGTACCTCTTTGCGTGGATAGGAGAGTTCTTAAAGAATAGAGCGTTCTTTTGTTCTAAGGGTACGTTAACTTCTACAACATACGCCCAGTCTAGAGGTGTCCCACAAAGCTCCGTTCTTTCACCGTTATTGTTTAACATACTAATGCGGGATATCCCTATTCACACAGCCGTCAAAGTTTATGTGTATGCGGATGATATTGCTTTTTTCGCTTCTGCCAAAGACATTCAGATCCTGTACCAATTACTGCAAGAGTATTTAAATGCTTTGGAAGTTTGGCTAGACAGCATAAACTTAACTTCAAATGTCAACAAGTGTGCCGTCCTTGTTTTCCCACAAGCAACCCCTCTTTACATCTCTCTGTCGTATCACTCTATCCTCATCCCGCAAGTTGATTCAACAAAATACTTGGGTATAATATACGACACGCATTTAGGCTGGCGGCCACACATTAAAAGCATTGCGCTTAAGGGTGAGCGTGCCCTCGGATGGTTGGTGAGGATCAGCAACAAAAAATTCGGTATGCGACGAGACACTCTACTACTTCTTTATAAGACCTATGTAAGGGGAAGAAGAACAGCGGCTTCTGGTCGCCGAGGCGTTCGAAATGCTCGGCCTGTAAATTATGGTCGATTAAAAGTCTTTTACTACTACTACGGCCAATCCTTGAATTCGGCTCCGTTCTCTTTTCTGGGTGCCCAAAGTACAAGCGTGAACCCCTGTTTGTTATGAAGCGACGCGCTCTGCGCCTTTGCTTAGGTCTGCCTAAATCAGTAGCTAATGCTGTGTTGTACTTGGAGGCACGGATACCTGATCTCAATTCCCGGTTTGAGCTTATCACTGTGCGGACATTTTTAAGGTCTTTGGAGCCTGTTCCTGGATTGGCTAACCTTATATTTACAACGAACTCAACTCTCTTCGTTGGTACTCCCTGGCCTCGGTATAAGCTTTTTCAGGTGGTGTTCACTAACTCCCTGCTGTCAAATATTTCTGTATGAATGAGATCTTTAGTACTAGTCAACCACAGGCGGGCTGGCACGGCAGTCTTCTTTGACAACACCCTCCCAAGGAATGCTAAGAACCTGCCCGCCAATATGTTAAATGGGCTCATAGAGGAGTACCTAGACAATTTTCCTAACCATATTGCCGTCTTGCAGATGCCTCCCAGTAAAATGAAAAGGCCGCTATTGGTATTTGCTCAAGGGCTCTTGATTGGAGCTACTCATTTCGGGCCCCTGACTATACCCCTATTTTTGTAGCTGAGTTTCTGGCCGTTGAGTTGACCTTAATAAGGATTCCCTGCAGTATCACTCGGGTTGTTATCCTCTCAGACAACCTTTCTGTTTTGGCAGCGCTCGAAACCTCGAGTGATACTCCTATGAGCCGTTCCCTTCAATTTTTTATTCCTCGACATGTTACAGAAGTACGTTTTCACTGTGTACCTGGGCACTGTGGCATTGTTTCTAATGAGAGGGCTGATTTTTTAGCAAAGTCTGCCCTTGATGGTCCTATTGTCCCTTTCGTCCCAAATACTGTTTACTTGACTCTAGCACGCTTTCAGCGATTCCAGCGTTTCCACACCTTGAGCCATGAGCCTCTCCTCGCTGCAGCGGATTTTCAACACCTGGCATTTCCTTGGAGTTTGCGGATGTGCAGTTCGAGGCAATGTGAGGTGTCCATGACCATTTTGCGCTGCAGGATACCGCGGCTAAATCTTTATTTATGCCGATCGGGGCTTTCGATATCCAACCTTTGTGAGTCTTGTGGCGAAATTGAGTCTGTAGAACATTTTTTCCTCTCCTGCCGGCGGCTCGCTGCTCTCCGTAGAATTTACTTGGAGATCCCCCTCGCTCGGCTTGGGCTTCCTCTATCTATTCCGATTCTCTTATCCTTCGGGGCAAGCGCCAAGGGATATGCCCTGAAACCAGTGTTCGATTCTATTCACAATTATATAATTTCATCTGGTAGATTCCTCTGCAAGAATGTGAATTCACAACTTTTCTTTCTCCGTATTTTTTGTTTTGTACAAATTCTAGCTCTGTGTCCCAAAATTTTAGATTTAAATGTACTCCATTCCCTGTACATGAGTGCGTTTGTATCCGCTATGCACCCTGGCCAATCCCCCGCCGTGGGTATGTGCCATTCAGCCTGAGGACATCATCATCATCATCATCATCATCATCATCATCCTTCCATGAGCAGTCACCTATTTCTGCGTTGAAAGTTTCATGATGTAACTGGAATAGAGTTTCACTAAGTGAAAGAAGCGTTCTGGCTGTTATAATATTATAATGTGCCATATAATCCTATTGAACAAGACGAAGTGTTGACTGAAACTGTTTTTTTCCTGCAGAGAGATAAGCTCGAACGAGGATCGTTGTAGATAAGATAGATGGAAAAGAGGTTTCAACTGCTGCTTATGTGGAACCAAAGAGTCAAT
Organism: Amblyomma mixtum; assembly: GCF_055824585.1. Lineage (NCBI taxonomy): Eukaryota > Metazoa > Arthropoda > Arachnida > Ixodida > Ixodidae > Amblyomma > Amblyomma mixtum. The sequence continues at coordinate 102,038,365 of NC_143013.1, forward strand.
GTAGAATAGAGATTAAGAGTGTATGGAACACGTACAATTTAGGTGTCTCAACGAGGCAAGTTAAGATATATTTATTGGAACTCTATATCGTAGGTTACAGGAATAAACTGAGCGCAAAAATGGATGCCGTGGGCGCACGATTATCACCACCTGAATTGAAGTGGTGCACTTTGCAAAAAACAGGTAATGCTAAAGTGCGTTCTTAGTCAGGGTTCACCGAAAGCTGATCAACCTGCATTGCACAGAGAGAGTAGCACTGCATCCGCAGCTCATGAACGAGCTGTGGTTTATTGGTAAAGAAAGCACTGCTGTGCCGTGGCATATAGTTCTTTCATCACATTGTGCTATGTACGACAGCTCCTATCCATAATATTGTCTCGATTCTGGGACTACTGACGGTAATCAGTGGAATTTTATGGAAATGAATAACTGTGCCTTTACCGCACATTTGTTCTGAAGAATAAAGAATTTTTTTTACATTCCTTGTTTACTATAGTTGTTACAAAAAATTCACCTTTGTTTGCATGAAGCGCCTAATGCCGTTTAATAGAGGCTGACCGTTTTCCTCAAGAAATGCTCAAGCTGTTATATAATTGAAATAAATGAGGTGCTTATATTTTATAACTTTTGTTGTATAAGATTTACATAGCAGCTTTTGTAGCCTTTTTATTTTACACTTATTTTGATTGCTGCTCCGGAAGCTGGTCTGTATTGCTTCGGCGACTGAGGGAAATAAATATGAATTGTATCTCCCTGCTAATTAATGAAATCAAAGGTTCAATTGTTATTTATATATACATTGAAAAAATTAAATCCACTGTTAAAAGTTTAGAATACCGCACTAAGGTAGATAGGCTGAAGTTTCTTTACCTTTTAATCCATGGCCACTTGAATATCAACACATCACCATATTTTACAATACACCCTAATGAAACATCAAGACATCGCCATGCTATGTATATTCCTGTGCCGCGTTCTTATAACGATTGTTTTAAGTACAGTTTTTTTCCTCGTGTTATTAAAGAATGGAACATGCTGCCAGAGTTTATTCTAAATATTAACTCCCTCGACGTCTTTCTAGAATGCCTGAAATCTTACCTTAACCGTAGTACACCAATGCAATAGTTTTGCCTCAGCACTTGCATGCGTTATTATTATCAATTGTTTGATTTTTCCTTTGTTTTTTTTTGTGTCGATATCGCAGTTGTGAAATGTACCTTGTGTTGAATGTGAATTTATTAGGTTTTCCACTCCTGTAAAGCCTGAGAAAGGCTGAGAGTATCAATAAATGAAATGAAATGAAATAAATATATTTCAGATCCTACCGAGATGGAAGCAGTCATCTACTACACCGACTATGAAAACTGCGTTGTCGGCGACGTGGAATATCACGGGCATCGTAAGCCGATTGTTTTTGAAACATATCAGGAAGAGCTTCAGATGAGATATAAAGGATGTTGTCATGTAGGGCATGATTTTAGCAGAAACGAAGATGGTCGATTCAACCTCTAATTATCTTGCTTCTCAGGGCAAGTAAAGGAATGGTTTATTTTGGTTTGGTTTACGGGGGTATAACGTCTCAAAGCTACTCAGTCTATGAGGGACGCCGTAGTGAAGGGTTCCGGAAATTTCGACCCCCTTGAGTTCTTCAACGTGCACTGACATCGCACAGCACACGGGCCTCTAGAATTTCGCCTCCATCGAAATTCGACCGGAAAAGAATGGAAATGAATAAATAAGCATTTTCTAACAGAAATGTGGTACACGTACAGTGTTAAACTAACTAAATGGGTTCATTCTTTCTCGACACTTGAACCTCGAAATGGCATGTAAGCTACATTCGAATACAATACCAAAGCCATGCCAATGTCAATGCGAGGTTGCGCTTAAGCCTCGTAAGATGATATCTGGCGTATTGTGGAATTGGCACCTTCTCTATACAGCACGAAGCTGGTTGCTGTACGCGATGCAATGACGCATGTGATGCATCTTTATACCTAAAGAAAACCAACGAAAGAAGATATTTGGCCGTGAAATGGTTTAATAATGGTGTGGTTGCTAGTGGATTCTGAACAAAAAATGAAAGAAAAATTGACGGAAAGGATACTGGTAGCCACGGCATCTGCCGTCTAAACCTGGAGCATATGAGCTGCGGCTAGCGGGAAGAAAAGGACCGGGAAAGGAAAGGGACAGGGAAAGAAAGGGGGATTGGGAGAAAAAAGGATATGGGTGGTAGTGCGGAAATATACACTACGTACAAATGCAGGATGACGCCTCGCACACATTCACGCTGAGCAAAAAGCTAAATCGTGTGTTGACCGATAAGAACACAGTGTTGTAGGTTGAGGCGTGGATCACTTTTATATCTGTTATATCTCAGCGAGCGTTTAAGAAGAGAAGTGCGTTTCTCTAGGAACGCAACGAATGACACTTCTTTTGACTTTGATGTAATGTAACAGAGCATAGGATAATGCTCCACGCTTGGGTAAAATGATACACATGGCAGCTACGACCACTTGATGCGGCGCTTGGGCCGCGGTAGTGAACTATCTCGGAGCGACAAGGGTGCAGGCTTATAAGAACGCCACAGCCTACATATTGGTAATCACATGGTCGCGAATGTGTTTTGACCGAAATGCTCTTGTTGTGCGCGGAGCTTCCAGGAGTTTAGGTGGATTAAGTGCTATAAGATTTTTATGTCACTAAGAGAGGGCAGGTTTGAAAATGTGCACACCTGTGAGTGATTGTCGGATCTTTTCAACGAGAACGCATTCGGAATGTCAATGCGCAAACATTCCAAGAAATGTGCTAAAATATATTATCGCTTGCTTCAATATTGTTTAGGAAACACGCTTATTGTGACCTGCATCTCGCTAGTTAAGTTAGTAAACAAAAATAGCTAATCACGTACGGTAGCCAATTATAACTATTACTGTAGTAGCATTGAGGACTTACTACCGTACGGTTTGTCATGAGCGTTGCCTTGTGTAACGCCAGCCGAAATTTTTCTTTAAGACTATGCTTGATGTAGTGCGCTGAAAAGCGCGATGGTGATCCGAAACGATTTACTTAACTAGTCATGACACTTCGGCTACAAAAATTGAATATCATAAGGGAAAAAGACAAAAATAAGAATAAAAAATTGAGTAAGGTTTCTTATTTTATGATGCTCGTTACGCGATCTCCGCAGTATTGAAAGTAGATAGGATCTGTTCGGAGTATTGAAAACTCGTACGGACATGCTCTATCCTGGGCTTTTTTCTTTTCCTCGCATCTTGTGCTAGAGTGCTCCCTTTGGACCAAGAGGGCAGTTAAAGATGCCGTGCCTCAAGACTGCATTGACCACTTCGTGGACACATGCGGCGTCATCGTGCCTCCCCACAGCCGGGACTTGTGCCCAGATGGCGAAGGCGACTACTAGCATGAGAAGCAGCGCCATGTTCTGGCACGCAGCACCGCAGTAATCTAGGGTGTCGTGGTACCAAAGCTTTAAGCACGCTGTTTTACGAGGCGCACCATGACTTTCCAAGTGATGCTGATTGCAACTCTCTTCTTTATTGCTATGCTTTTATGTTCGTGGTGAAGATGAAGTAAATTTCTCAATAAAAATCGGTTATAAGCACTTGTAGTGTTGAGAGCTTTACTCTGATGCCCAGCAGTGGGTACCAGAAGCTAGCGCATGCTCACACAGTAAAAAAAAGAATCAGATGGTCCAAATGATAAGGCAGTAATTACTCATTGACATCCACTCGATCGCAGCCATACGGCTACAAAGGAAAACTACACAGCTTTCTCAAAAACTTCGCAGTTAAAGGAAAATTCGCTTGGTCTGGGGTTCGATCCCGGGACCACCGCTTTACCGGAGCACTCGCTCTATCAATTCAGTTAGCCGCGACGCAAGCTTATGGTAGGGCGAGAGATGGTAAGAGTGAGGTGGTCAAAGTGATTTATGCTGGAAAGAATGTGCGTTGACGCGACTGCACAGATGAACTACATCTTCAATGTAATTTGTAAATGTTTCGCCGAGCCACTGTGATCGATCGTGCAGGCGTTGTTCGGCGCGGAGCTTGCGTACAGCACGACGATCAAACACGGTTGTAAGATTAGCCTCGAATGAGTCCCATGTCGGGATATCTGCTTCGTGATTACTAGAGGCCGGATTTTTAGGCAATAAAAACACGTTCTAGGCGCCATAAATAGGCGGCTAAAATTGCATTTTAGGCACCTAACGGAGAAAAATAGGCACTATAAACTTTATTCATAGTGCACACAGTTCCGAACTTCAGCGCGCAATATCTGCCGTAAAATAAAACAAAAACACAGCAGGAATGATTTGGGACCTTAAGCAAGGTGCGAACATTAGAAGCCGTTTTTTTCAAGGCTGTCGCGCAACTTTTCGTACAATACACATGCTTCAGCAGAGCAAATGTGACGGTTACCAACCCTTTTAGAACACTTTGGTATACCTCGAAACAAACAATTCGCTTGTCGTGTACAAAAGTAGAAACAGTGACCACCTTAACAGGAGACCATGTATTTAGAAACTGATAGAAACATTGTCAATTCAAAGCATCTGAAAAATGAGTGCAGTCTTCGCTCACAAAGGAATTGAACTTATTTATTGCAGGCATACACGATGCTTCAACAGTAATAAATATGTTGTCATTTGTATAAACAGTGTTTTATAGTTTGTGGCTTCACGTGTCTGGAGCCACGCGACTATCAAATTGTGTTTGCCATTAGAAGGGTCTGGAAACCACAAATACAAGATGCTAGAAAATGTTACACACAGTGCTGCTTGATGCGGAATATGCCGTAAAGAATCATAGTCCTGCACGGGCCTACGTGCATCCCCGATGATCTATGGCAAAATAAACATCATCCATCTAGAAATCACTGTCAAAGCTATGGAAGCAGTAGCAGACAAGCACCATCTGGGGCACAAGGAACGAAAATAAGGCAGGTTACCCAGGTGGAAATTTTAATCAGTTAAACTGTTTCCAGCAGGTTTATGGAACATTTTACAGTTGGTTTCAATTCGAACCAACGGGGAATTATTTGGACGAACCTATAACTTACTCCGTGTACTTTCCGAAATGTGGTGCCATCTGGTCAACTACCACTTTAACAGCCAAAGTCATCAACAAGCTGCCACGATAAAATGGCAGAAAATAGGAAAAAGGTTGCTTCGATATTTTCAGCTGACGTGGTTGGTATTGTGTACACAGCCGGCGTAGGTGCAGTATTCACCATGGCCAACTGACGAGGTCATCTAATGTTGCCACGTGTGTGTTCTACTCAAAACCGAAATGGATTCGAAAGCAAACAGAATCTGAAAGCAAAACCACAGCGTATTTCAGGCCCCTTTTCTGTAAAATAGGGCATTTTTAAACACCACCGTCGGAAATAGGCATTTATAGGACCTGAAACCCAAAATAGGCATTTATAGGCACTACAAAAAGAGTATTAAACATATTGTCAACACCTAATTCATGCTCATATGTAAAAATGGTGCGCCTACGAAGCGTTGAAAAAAATAGGCATTTGCCTAAAATCCGGTCTCTAGTGATAACGATACCATAAGTTGGCAATACCGGTCAAATAAAAGATGGCGTTTGTTAACTTCGTGGCGTCGTCCCACTTATTGTATGAACTCACTCGCTCGTACGAAGCAAGCCAGTCATCAGTCTGTGTCATCAGTTCCGCTGAAGAGCGCAGGGTCGCGCTGGCGTAAGGAGCCAGAACAGACAACCGGCTGGGTCATCGGTGCGGCCGGTGGGTGTTCGTCTTCAGCCATACGAGCTACCGGGAGCGTGCAGGTGCGAATCTCCAGTGTGAGGCAAGGATATGAGGCCGCACCTCCACTTATATTATATTTTCCGGAATAGCCACACCTTCTGGAAAATATAATTAACCTGTCAAGCTCACAGCTCAACCTCAAGGAAAAGTCACTTCTGTAGCATGGCCTAAAATTCTACTCAAGCCGTGGCAAGTATAACGAGTACAAGTTACTCGAGGATCTAGATAAGTTTTCCCGAACTCTCAGATTACGGGAATATTTCTTCGACAAACCGAACACAAATAATGTTTGGTACCCCCAACTTCAGGAACATTGGACACCCAAAACTGGTAGAGATAGACATCTAGACCTATATATAAAAGCGGTACAAAAGGAGATTCTTCAAGATTTTGGTACACGAAAATCTGGGCCACTTAACCTCACAAAAGAAGAGCGTAACGCCTTAGGCTCACTTAGCAAACGAACTGACATTGTCATAAGCCCGCGGACAAAGGTGGAGGCCTAGTTATTTTAGACACAGATAACTACATTCAGGAGGGCAACCGCCAGCTCAACAACCCAAAATTCTATACTAAACTCCCATCAGACCCAACCGCTGTGCAAAAGAACATCGTAACGAAAACTATCAATAAACTAACAGATGAAGGTGATTACCACCGCGAGTAGGTAAGGCGCATACGCCAAGAAATGCCTCCGCGGGGCACTTCTACATGCTCCCGAAAATACACAAACAGAATCATTCAGGGAGACCGATTGTTTCTGGTATTGGCGCAATAACAAAACCAATTTCAGAGTATACCGATTCTCTCATCAAACATATACCTCCGAAACATCTGTCTTACATACGCGACACTGATCACTTCCTGAAAGATTTATCCAATGTAACCTTCCTTCAAGGCGCTTTCCTAGTTACCCTAGACGTGGAATCACTTTACGCTAACATCCCACATGACGGCGGAATTCAGGCAATGGTCGAATCATATAAAAAATACAAAATTCTAGACACCCCTAGTCCATGTGCCGTCGAGACACTTGCAAATTTTGTCCTTAAACTTGACACCTTTGAATCCAACAACTGATATTATCTTCAAACTAGCGGTACAGCTATGGGCACAAAAAATGGTTCCAAATTACGCCAACATATTTATGAACAAAATTGAATCAGACTTTTTCTCCTCATATCCAGCAAAACCAGCTTTTTACAGACGCTTTCTGGATAACATATTCATAGTTTGGACAGAAACCGAGGATGAACTCATCAAGTTTATTTCCTCATTCAACAAAATCCATCCCAATATCTCTTTCACACACACCTACTCAACCAATGAAATTAACTTCCTGGATGTTCTGGTCCGAGTAGAAGGAAGTACATTAATCACTAGGGTCTATAAAAACCCACAGACAGACAACAGTATCTTCATTTCAACAGCTGCCACCCACGCAGCTGCAAAACTTCAATCCCATACTCACAGCCATCAGATTCAAACGAATTTGCTCATGATCAGAAGATTTTCACGAAGATGCTAATCGCATGCGGGACACTCTAAACAAACAACATTACTCGTCCTCTATAATCAACGATGCCATTAAAAATGCGGAAGCAACTAATATTAATCACATCATTAAGAAATCTCAGCCAACATCACAGCGCTGTAATCTCATACTAACCTTTACAAGTAACCTCCCGAACATTAACACTTTAATATCATAGAACAGAGTGACCGGCTTTCAAAAATTTGCACAACGGTCCCCCAGGTAACACATAGAAGACCAAAAAATCTACAAAGCCATGTTGTCCATTCGACAGTCAATAAGCCGAGAGCTGTAGGTTGCACACCATGCGGAAAAAGCCGATGGCAAGTCTGCAAACACATGAAAACCACGGCACTGGCTAAAAGCACCCATTCAAATTTCAAGCATTCTATCCGGGAGGGCCTAAATTGCGATTCCAGCAACGCTGTTTACATGCTGGAGGGTGGCGACTGTCAAATGCAATACATACTCCAAACAGACAATTCCTTCCGATTCAGATTTAATAATCACCAGTCACATTCTCAATCCCTCCCCAACCTCCCTCTTTCGAAACACCTGCGGGAGAAAGGCCACGAGTTTGACAAATTAAAGTAACAATACTACAGAGTGGCTTTAAAAACACTCGTGAGCGCGAGCAACGATAATCATAATTTATTTTTTAATTTAACACAGTGAAAAATGGCATTAATGAAACTTACGGCACCCTCACCTCTCTTCCGAGGTCGGAGGCCTACGAAATTAAACAAAGCACCACTGACTCTGTCGTCTGAGGTCATACCCCTTTCTGCATGCCAAATTTGTGCCGTTCCTTCTCCCCACGTGTCTGCTCACCTTGTAATCCCGCGAACTGCACATAATTTTTCTTTTTTTCTTAGTTCCTCTTTAGTTTTACTCCTTTTGTAATTTTACCAACAGAACCCAATCATGTCTGTTGGCAGTATTACCCTAGGAGTGAAAAGCCCCTTTTGAATAACAGGTCTTTTCATTCAAAGCTCGGAAAAAGTGGTACCGTTACGGGATGCTTACACATGGCAGTGAAGAAATCTTGTCGTCATAAAATGATGTCTAGCCTTTTAGCCCAGGCAAACAGATGTAGGTTTCCCGGATTCAGTTCTCGTCTCGAGCGCAGGCAAAGTCCTCCGTGCGCTGAAATCACCTGCAAACACCTCTGGGCTGTAGAAGGGATCGGAAGAAGGAAGAAGAAAGGTAGTGGTTATGCCATATGGCCACGCGCTGTCACACCTGATTAAGAGAGTGGGGAGCAAGCATGGGGTAAAGGTTCTATTTTCTGCTTCTAACGAACTAGAAAGAGTGGAAGCGGCGGTTCAAAGAAAGCACGAAGGACGCAGAAGAAATGCTTGCAACATGAGTCATGAAAAAAGATATGTTCCCTGTAAAACTGGCATAGTTTATCAAATCCCTCTGTCCTGTGGCCTTACCTACATAGGTCAGACTGGCCGCTGTATTAAAGTGTGGCTCATGGAGCACGCTAATTCTTTAAAGAAGAAAGAAACTAACCTAGCGAAGCATTGTACCACATGCAAATGCGCGCGTTTCTTGGTGACACTGATGTGTTCGTTCATTCTGACCAGCGCACTAGAGCAGTAGCTGAAGCCTTTTATATTATCCGGAAAGATAAAGGGCGCGTGAGTACGCCATCTGTAACACTATCTCTTCGAGAAATGAATATGCTACAGAGTGGATAGCGGTTCTGCGGATGCACATGTGCTTTTAAAGTGGTTTTACCTTTTACCAGCAAGAGGAGATTGTTGACATTGCGCATGTGCGCTGTTTTTTCGTGTGTGCGTATTATGACGTGCTTCTTTCTAATAAAAAATCAGCTGTAAGTTCAGCGCTGGTGTGTGTGTGTCTTGTCTCCTTCTTGGTCTGTGTGTGTTTGCGCTGTTGAACCTTCATAATACGTTTTGATTTTTCGTGTACTTTTTCTTCATTTATGCATTTTTGAATGGCGTATATTTACGAACTACTGTTTCTTGGTCTATACTGTTGTTGTGCTCGCTCCTGGTCGGTGTCCTTTCTTACTGCTGTTTGCAGCTGGGCGAGTAGGGCCGCAATGAAGGTGTTTACATATTTACATAGCTTTGTGCCTTACATGCTCCATCGTTTTGACAAAAATTGGCAATAAAAAAATCTGAGAGCAGTGCGTTTGAAACAGCTTGCTGAGCTGTTATTTAATTTCGGCTAATTATGAATGCAGCACCTTTACTCACGTCACCAAGGTGTCATCAGATGTATTGAGATCGGCTTGGCAGATGATTACGTTTGGTGCCAGAGCAGACTTTAATGAAGAAAGTATCACAGCGTTTCTCTTAACGCTCAAAAACGCCCGCAAAACTGTTAATCCTTCCAAACACTAGCCATAGCACTCCTGTCGAAGAAAACCGAGAAATGTTTGGCCGATAGGTGTGCATGCATGAACGTTTACTTTGCGCGCGGGGTATTGCTATTGCTTATGCAGCAGTACCCTTTATGAACTGGGAGTTTGAAACTGTTTGTAACCCAACGTCTTTCAACATATATTTCTTAATCGTCTCCACCTGCACTATGCTAGTGGTTGATTAAAATGGAATATTTTGCAAGAAGATATCTTAAACGCGGCTAACATTTTTTCTTCCTGGTCTTAAGTCATTATGTTTATCCAGTCTGTCACTGATATGATCTCAGAGGCAGAGAGAACTTGCAGTCACAACGCTTGTGTTCTCGTGTCATCAGGTATAGCTGAAGTACACTTCAGGTGCCGGAATAGAGGGCTTACACAGTTTTACGGAAATAACGGGATGGCTCGCATCATTATCGGCGCTTGCAATATCGTCACAAAGAGCCGCCACACAAACTCCGGAGGCATCAAGCATCTCCTCAACTGAGGGTACAACGTGCAGCGGCAGAGAAAGCATGTTTGGTTTGACGACAAAGAAAACTTCAGAGGATGAAATCCAAAGCATGCGACGTTCATTAGGCTCTAGTGACGTCTCTAATAGTGTCATGGACGTGGAAGTGGGTTTTAATGAATGAGCGAAAAAAAAATTGATAGACATTCCGATTGCCTACCGGAATAAACAGAAGAGGCAGAATACGCTTTCAGGACGACGTTTTTTCATTTGAAGCTTTAATATTTGATGCCTTTACATTTTGCCGCATCCTATTTTCTGAATGTTGCGCCAAACAACGTCGCTTTAATTTGGCCCGCTTTATGGCTCCCCAATAATTTTTTTTCTGTTGTAACATTGGTAACAGTATACACAATTCTCCTTATTTGGCGCACTGCATCAGTTCAAGCGATGACGTGAGCGAAGTGACGTGATCCGCTGTACCGACGCCCGCTTTCGTCTCCGCTCGCTCGTTCGCCCCGTAGTGTCCATATCTCCGCCTGCACCGAAGTAGATTTTCCCTCCCACTTCTCGTCGGGGACGGTTGTAGCCCCCTGCTCGCTGCAGGAGCATAGTGCTTCACTCGCGGATAATGCAGAGACAAGCGGCAGTACTTTCACATACTGACATTCAAATTGCTTAAGGAGCACAAATTATACTTGACTGTGAGGAGAACACAAGTTTAGTAAGGCTTACATTCGTTTAAAATAACTCGTTTTCTTGACAGGTTAATTGATAGAGCGCTCAAAGAAATGATCGCCGTCTTTGCTATATTAAGCTTGAAGCCTGGACCATTTTGTGCAGATTCCTATTTTTAAAATAATTGCTGTGTTTCAGAGTCCAGTACGCACGTCACCGTAAAAAAGATGTAACGCACTAATCTAAGTTTAGTCATCCACTGGCTGCATACATGTACAGTCAGGCCCGAATGAAATATGAACCGCACCTATGAACAAAAAAAAATATTTACCTTTGTGCTTTCAGTTACAGTACGTAGCTAGCGTAATTCATGCTTCAGGGTAAAAGGTATACAGAAGTAGACATTTATAAACCCTTTCTAAATGAATACCACTGGCTGCATACATGTACAGTCAGGGCCGAATGAAATACGAACAGTGCCTATGAACAAAACAAAATATTTACCTTTGTGCTTTCAGTTGCAGTACGTAGCTAGCGTAATTCATGCTTCAGGGTAAAAGGTATACAGAAGTAGACATTTATAAACCCTTTCTAAATGAATACCACTGGCTGCATACATGTACAGTCAGGGCCGAATGAAATACGAACAGTGCCTATGAACAAAACAAAATATTTACCTTTGTGCTTTCAGTTGCAGTACGTAGCTAGCGTAATTCATGCTTCAGGGTAAATGATATACAGAAGTAGACATTCATAAACCCTTTTTAAATGAATACCACTGGCTGCATACATGTACAGTCAGGCCGGTATGAAATACGAACAGTGCCTATGAGCGAAATAAAATATTTTGCCTATGTGCTTTCAGATGCAGTATGCAGCTATTTTGATTCAAGTTCAGGGTAAAGGATTTACCGAAGTACACATTTATAAAACCTTTATAAATGAATATTTAGCTGCAAAGTAGAAAAGTACGCCATACCTGTGTTTTCGTAAATGGTTTTCGTAAAATATACTCGACAATAGAGTATATTAAAGCTATCAATCAGGTGATAGAGAAATGCCCAGAATACAATCAGCCCCTATATATAGCGTTAATTGATTACGAGAAAGCACTCGACTCAATAGAAACCTCAGCAGTCATGCAGGCATTGCGTTATCAGGGTGTAGAAGAGGGCTTGATGAATATATTTGAAGATATTTATAACAATTGCACAGCTACCGTAGTTCTCCATTAAGTCAGCAATAAAATTCCAATAAGGAAAGGTGTCAGGCATTGAGACACGATCTCGCCTATGCTATTCACTGCCTCTCGACAGGAGGTATTGCGTGGCCTGAAATGGGAACAGTTGGGGATAAGAGTTAATGTAGAATACCTAAGTAATCTGCCATTCGCTGACGACATTGCCTTGCTAAGTCACTCAGGACATGAACTGCAAAGCACGATTAATGAGTTAGACAGGCAGAGAAGAACATTGGGGCTAAAAAGTAACGTGCAGAAAACCAAATTAATATTAAACAGTCTAGCAAGAGAACAGCAGTTCGAAATTGGTGGTGAGGTGCTGGAAGTAGTAAGAAAATACGTCTATTTAGGGCAGGTAGTGAGAGCTGATCTGGATCATGAGAGGGAGATAACTAGAAGAATAAGAATAGGGTGGAGAGCCTATGGCAGGTTCTCTCAGGTCATGAATGGAAGTTTACCAATATCCCTCAAGAGAAAAGTACAGAATAGCAGCATCTTGCTGGAACTCACCTACGGGGCAGAAACGTGGAGGCTAACAAAGAGGGTCCAGCTTAGGTTAGGGACAACGCAGCGAGCTATGGAAAGAGAAATGATAGGTGTAACGTTAAGAGATCGGAAGCGGGCGGATTGGGTGAGAGAACAAACGCGGGTTAATGATATCCTAGTCGAAATCAAGAGGAAGAAGTGGGCTTGGGCAGGGCATGTAATGCGAAGGGAAGATAACCGCTGGTCCTTAAGGGTAACGGAGTGGATTCCAAGAGAAGGCAAGCGTAACAGGGGGCGGCAGAAAGTTAGGTGGGCTGATGAGATTAAGAAACTTGCGGGAATACGGTGGCAGCAACTGGCGAAGGACAGGGTTGATTGGAGAGACATGGGAGAGGCCATTGCCCTGCAGTGGTCGTAGTCAGACTGATCATGATGATGTTGATGATGATGAACGTCCCAAAGCGACTCACGCTATGAGGGACGCCGTAGTGAAGGGCTCCGGAAATTTCGACCGCCTGAGGTTCTTTAAAGTGCACTGACATCGCACAGTACTCGGGCCTCTAGAATTTCTGCTCGATTAAAATTCGGCCACCGTGGCCGGGATCGAACCCGCGTCTTGCGGGTCAGCAGCCGAGCGCCTTAACCACTGAGACACCGCGGGGGCTCTCGCATAACATTTAATTTAAGTCTTAACTCTCAACTGGTTGTTCCAACACGAATGCCTCAAAGGACCCCCAACCTACTCTAGGGTACCCTTAAACGCTATGGCGTCATACTCGTAGCGTGAACTTTGGTGTCCCCAAGTTTTTCCGCAAAGTGCAGCGTCGATTTGATGAGGCTCGGAGGGAGGAGTGTTTCTTTCATAAGTTGGTGCTAGAAATCGGCATAGGGCAAGATGTTTTGCTCCTTTTAGAAATAAAATCAAATTCATTTCTATTTACGGCTGAGTGCAGAGCTACCATTTTAAAATATTTTTTTTTATTTTCTTAGACTGAATGCCATAAATTCTACAGCTGGAAATCATTTTAATCCAGCTCTGCATTTCACTACTAGCATAATCACGGATATAGGAGGCCCGCATGACACGTAGATGCACATATCACTGATATCCACTGATCGCCTAAATACGAGATACACACGAAAAATACGTCCTTTATTAATAGGAAGGTAGGTGCTCACACTTCGTTTATGCTACAGCTAAGTCACTATGTGGCGCCTGTTATAGCCTGCGTCGCTTTGGGACGTTAAACCCTCATAAACTAACCAACCTAAGTCGGTATGTCCAATGCTCTTCGATCAGATTTCGATGAGTTTGAAAGGAAGTCTGTATTTCATGTTATTCATTTGCACAAGGTTTTGTCTAAGCCACCGCCCCCGACAGATCTGCGTCCTGGCTTCGAACCTCATCATACTAGTTTTGAAGGAAACAACATTTAGACTGCAATGCAAGGACCTGATTTTCATGGTGTGACACGTACTGAATAAGTAAAAATAAGTAAATATATTCACCGTGAGTCTACTGATGAGGCGAAACCTTAGGTGGAATGGCGAAAACGAAGTGTGCAAAAAGCAAAAACTTATGGGAGTATTTCTGAAAGCAGGTAAAACTTCCTGGCTCGTTTTAACAAGAAAGGGGTTACCATGATTGAGGACCTTGGCGAAAAACATTGGATACACAGAAGCCTTCGACATCTGCAATGGCGGATGTCCAAAACCCAGCACTATTAGTTCATTTTTGCTGGAGTTCAAACGTACGGTAGTCAAACGCTAGTTTGACATTGACAATAGTCATGTGACACACTCCTGAAATGAAATCCTGGAAAACGGCTGCGTGGTCTGACTGTCAGAGTAAACACGCAAATGACATCTGTGTAATTAAAGTCCTGAAAAAGGGCTACGAGCTCCGACTGTCACAGAGAATACGTAAACGACATCTGTGCACATCGTATTAATCCAGGCTTAGAAATTCATCACGCGTTGCAATGTATTTGCGGGTCAGAGGGAGAGACAAACAGAAAATCATCTTTTGAAAGGAGGGCAGGAGCTAAAGAATGCGCTTTTGTGGCTCAAAAAGCATAGAAAGCTAGCGGGGTTGACTGTTTGGAGCAGCCATTCGAACTCCACAGTCTTTTGTGATTCCACGATGATGACTAACGTAGGCCTTGCAGTGGCCGCCTGCTTCACGCTACCTTTTGTAATGTGCAAATTGCAATCACCTGGAGGACCACTCAGTCTTGAATATGAACCTGTCGACGCCCTGAAGGTAATTTTTGAGAGCTTCACAGGAGTGATCGCAAATGTTTTAAACGTTTAAATCTGGTAATTTTGAACCGAAAACGCCTCGCAGCTGATCGAGGACCGATTGCGGTGTGAACGGTTTGGTTGTTTCCTATGATCTAGGTTGTTCAATTCAGTTCATTCATTCAATTCAATGTTAATTCTCCGTGATTATATCTTAAGAGGAGAAAAGGGTGTGGGCAGTAATGATGCCACTATGTTCCCTTGTGAATCAGAGTGAAAGGTGGTATAAAAAGGGATGGTTGCAGATCGTGATAGTACAATGTCATCATCAACAAGAGGCGCTCCTGGAGTGCTTAATGAGGTTGAATAGAACTAGACGAGTGTGAAATAAATTTTTGTGAAATATAAAGAAACACTAAACCTCCTGAGAAAAGTGGAAGCTTGGGGAAGTTGGTTCTTCATTATGGAAACAGCGCAAAGACACGGACGTGAAAAAGACCGAGCCCTGTCTTTGTCACGTCCATGTTTCTGCTACGTTTCGATAATGGTTCTCCAGCAATCTGAGCTTCCTCGCGAGGGACAATTTCGACGACAGCCTGCTTTTACTTGCCCTGCTTTTACTTGCTCGTGGTTCCGGTGCCCCAGATTCGCTACGCCCCTCAGGTAGAAAAATGCACTGTTCAGTTTGGTTTCCACATTTTATTTGTTGTATGCCCTCATCCGCTCATAGATTTGAGCCAGCCCTCAACATTAAGGTCATCGAAGCCGTTGAAGTAGCGGGGTCTCGCTGGCGGTGAAAACTGCTGCAGGCTACAGTCCAGTCCACTTTGGGGTTGGCGTCCGAAGGCATCGCGAGAGGGGGTAGCTTTCGGCTGCGGAGTTCCAGGGCGGGAGGATGTTACCCGGCACCAGCACCAATGTAAGTTGGGGTTTATTTCGACAAGCTTCGCAAACGGTAGC